>NC_087201.1:56276831-56415422 GCF_015104395.2 Macrobrachium nipponense | reverse complement strand
CCGATCCCGATCACCTGATCCTAACACGAGGGTTTGTGCTTAATTTGAAAAGAGCTATCCCCAAACTCATTTCAAATAAACCCAGAAATAATACACTTATGTTAAAAAAAAATTAAAAAAAAAAAAAAAAAAAATAATTCACATAGTTAAGGATCAGTGTCGTCTCCCTATCCCAGCAAACGCATCCGTGGACACTTATAATAAAGAGAGAGGAGTGCAAAGAGGAGTCAACACAGAGTTGCATCTCCCGTTATTACAGCTAATATGTCTCTCACGACATATTATGGAAAGAACAAGAATTGTTAAAAAGCCCGCACTTCAAGCGCTTTTTAATTCTTAGCTGTTTGAAGGAATCGTCGAGTTACTCAAGAAGTGCTTTAGAGATTCCACTGTTCCAAAGAAAACCAGGGCTTTGCTTGAAATAGAACTCTTCTGGATGAAGCCCACAGCCTGGCTGGCGCTTCGCGCCTGCCTGGCTCCTCGCGCCAGTCTGGCGCCTCGCGCCTGCCTGGCGTCTCGCGCCTGCCTGGCGTCTCGCGCCTGGCTGGCGTCTGGCTGTTGCCTCGCGCCTGGCTGGCGTTTCACTTTGAGCTTATGGCCTCCGTAACAAGGGGAGGTAATTTTAGTCAGCTACATCCAGTAGACGATAGGAAATCTAATAGTCCGAGAGACCAGTCTTCCTCCGAGGAGGATCATACTTGATACTCCGTTGCTAACGAGCACTATCTTCCTACATGTTGAAGAGTTCTCTTGTTGCAAAATCTTCCCTATCCTTGCACGAAGGCAGGGAAAGAGCCTGGAAGTCTAAGAGATTCTGAGCTGAAATTGGGAGGATTCCTGATTTCTAGCTCTTTAAATATCTCTTCGAACCTTCTGGGAAGTGGTTTTTTAAGCCCTCATCGTATTCCAAAGACTCTGTCAGCAAACGTTTAAACCTTATCTCCTTTTGTAGTGATGTAGAATAAATACATTGCCTGGACAACGAATCCTTTATCTGAAAGCGTTGATCCAGGAATAAAAGGTTTTAGTTCTTTTGCCAAACCTACCATGCTGGCAAGGAACCCATTGCCTAGTCTTTCTAGAATTTGATTCCAGATTCCAAGCCCAAAATTTCACTTGTCATTTTGGTCCTTTAGTACCAAGAGAAAACATTGATGAGGAGCAGTTCCATCTTGTCAGAACACGGAATCTGAGGCCCAAATAGGATCTCATTGTAATTATAAGATCTCCTAGTCTTGTCGTATAGAGGTATTGTATAAGACCCCGAAGATCTTAATGCTCTGCTATCATCCAATTCCCTTTATAGAGACAGAGTATATAGCCTTTTACTGCGTTCTTTGATAGCAGAAATATACAAAGGTGATTCTTCCCTCTGAAAGGGAAGAAAAAACAAAACGCTATGTGGTTCACAGAGGTATCGGAAGAGGACAGTTTCCTCATTCCCTCTAGCACGATCTGCAGTAATCATATATCTTATTCATGACTACTGTCATTTACCTTGAAACATCCTCTCATTCATGTCCACTTCTGGTCAGTCTGCACTCAGACGACTCAGAGTGGAGAGGTTGTTAAGGTCCATTTAAAAATAGATGCTGAAAGAATATTCAGACTGTCTTGGAAAAGACTTCAAAAACTTGCTGTGAGAAGAACGTGACCTCTGTGAATCCAACCTCTCTAAGTCTAAAATGAGGCATAACATATTATCCTCTCTTTCTTTGACGCCCTTTGTCTTACATTCTGTAAAGAGTTTATATTTTAGGGGAAAAAAGACTAAATTTTATTCCCCTTTCCTATAAAATAAAGATGGCGTAGAGTTGCTACCTCTCTCTCATATTCTTTCTTCCTTCCTTGTGCTGTGGGCAACGAGAAGAACGGAAAATTCTATCATCGTTATTCAGCAAAACAACAAATTATTATTATCCTATTCTCCTAATAAATGATCCAGGATCGAGAGAATCATTCAAGATTCCTATCCTAGGACATCAGGCCGTAATGTACGGTTCAAGATACTTGAAAGAGCCTCTCACCCAATACTGAGAGCTCCTACGAGTCTTTTCCAGAACCAAAACATTACAAGGTCTCCCTTGTTATATGTTACATAGGAGTAAAAGTTAATTATATCTTAGTTTTACCAGACCACTGAGGCTGATTTAACAAACTCTCCTAGGGCTGGCCCGAAGGATTAGATATTTTTTTACGTGGCTAGGAACCTATTGGTTACCTAGCAACGGGACCTACAGCTTATTGTGGGACTCCGAACCACTATATCGAGAAATGAACTTCTATCACCAGAAATAAATTTCTCTGATTCCGCGTTGACCGAGACGGGAATCGAACCTGGGACCAACGGATTGGCAGCCCAGCTCGAAAACCACTCGTCCAGCGTGGAACTTACATAGGAGTAGGATAATATAACATCCTGTTAATAACAATGAAAGATAGAAAGAGAGGAGCTGCATTGTTCAAGGGACTAGCCAAAAACGTGCAATAAAAAAGGGGTTGCAAGGTCTTTCTAAAACCTGCACCCAGATTAACTTATGAGTCCGATATATTTTCTATCCTTGTCTCATAAGGTTGAGGAAAACGAGAGACTTCTAAAGATATTGGTTCTCTTCACCATGTAAAGGACTATAAAGCAGAAGAACCCAGTTATCCTGACACGTACTACGTTCGCCTGTGCGATTCTAGAATAATTGTCAGTAGAGGGTTGATCTGGCAAAGAAGTTTCTCCCAAAACAACTCCTTTTGCCAGGAAAGAAGTCGCTCACGCGACCACTATATCCCCTGACATGAGAAGTCTGTTCTTGTTAGAGACTTCCGCAATTTCAGTTTATCCTGACAAGGGCCACACGGCGCGCCTGTTGCGATAACTTGTGTCCCTGTCATGAAAAAACTGATCTTGTGTCAGTTCTCAAAGAGGAAACTCTTGGAAAGTCTATCTCCAAATACTGAGAAATTGGAGATCCTGATGTCTTGCGCCTGGTTGGCGCCTCGCTCCTGGGAGGCGTCACGCTTCTGGCTGGCGTCTTGCAGCGTCCTCGCGTTTACCTGGCGCCTCTCTCCTGGGAGGAGTCACGCCTCTGGTTGACGTCACGCGCCTTGAGCGTCCTCGCGCTTGCCTCGCGCCTCTCTCCTGAGAGGCGTCCCGCTTCTAGTTGACGTCTCGCGCCTCGAAGCGTCCTGGCGCTTGCCTAGCGCCCCGCTCCTGGGAGGCGTCATGCTTCTGGCTGGCGTCAACCGCTTTGGAGCGTCCTCGCGCTTGCCTGGCGACTCTCTCCTGAGAGGCGTCACGCTTCTTGTTGACGTCTCGCGCCTCGTAGCGTCCTGGCGCTTGCCTCGCGCCTCGCTCCTGGGAGGCGTCATGCTTCTGGCTGGCGTCAACCGCTTTGGAGCGTCCTGACGCTTGCCTGGCGACTCTCTCCTGAGAGGCGTCCTGCTTCTTGTTGACGTCTCGCGCCTCGTAGCGTCCTGGCGCTTGCCTGGCGCCTCGCTCCTGGGAGGCGTCCTGCTTCTGGTTGGCGTCACGCGCCTCGCAGCGTCCTCGCTTAATTCTTCCGTATCCCCCCCCCCCCTCTTTTTTCCTGAATAAGAAATATTTTGGCTGGTCCTACTAATTATCTTTATGTTATGTGCCAGAACATCTGTGTCTTTATGGTACCCGACATCCTTTCATATGTTAATTCCGTTCTTATTATGAAAAACTATTATATACGTAGTATATCCATTCAGGGAAACCATTTCCCACTAAAATGACAATTTGTCGAAAATTGCATTTTTCCTAACTATACAAACCTGAGGTCCTTTAACAATAGGAAGGTAACTAGCGGCAGCTGGGACGGTCGTAAGCTTCGAACAAGGGGAGAACGGTAGTTAACTGCTTGTCCGATCGTGCGCAGCGCCCCGCGCGCCCGAGAGGTGAAGAATCACTTTTGCTTTAGGCCCATGCAAAAAGTTGCAGAGTGAGGGGTGGCATGAGGTGGGACTATATGTAAAGGACCTCAGGTTTGTATAGTTAGGAAAAATGCAATTTTCGACAAATTGTCATTTGTTCCGATACGTAATACAAACCCTCGGTCCTTTAACAATAGGAAGACTCACTTCTTGGTGGGAGGAATCTGAGTCTTTTTGGTGAACAGACTGGTGTTCGTCCAACCCTGGAGTGCCTCCCTGATCGTAAGAGCAACGGGAGGGATCCAAACCTCTGTCCGATTGATCGGGGTGTGCACCGCAGGATCAATGGTCAGACCTCTGGGCCAAGTACTAAGAGAGAGGCAAGCGTATCTCTTCGTACCACGCAAGCAAGAACTTGTTCCTGTTTGCAAGAGACAATCATAAAATGATGGGTTTGTCTCAATTTGGCATCCACTTCCTCCCCCTTGTTGGAGGAAGTGGTGGATATTTACTCCTATCCCTACTGAAAGGGATAGGATGTGCTCTATTGAGTAGCTCACCTGCATCTCGTCCCCTTTTTACCCAGCAGGGTGACGACCGTGTCCCTCTACCCAAAGGTAGAGGGAAGAGATGGGAAGAGGAGCCAGTCCCACACTCTCATTCCTCATCCATTCTTAACGGTCACACCAGGAACTCGATGCTGTTCAGCCTGCGAGGGTCTGGGTTAACTACACAACGTGTTGAGCAAACCACCACGGTTCCCAAGGAAAAAAGATCCAAGGAACTGTGGGCAATATCCTGAAGGTAGAAGGAGGTGCATGCGGTCCGGTTGGACCAGGCGCCTGCCTTCATTACCTGCGCCACGGAGAAGTTCTTGCGGAACGCGGGAGAGAATGATGAAGAGGCGTCCACACTCATCCTGGGTGTCGAGTTTCTTCAGACAGCTCCGTCGCACCTTCACAGGACAAAGCAGCATAGCCTTCGTATCGGAGGCGGTGACGTCCATTAGGGAGGGTATTGTGAAGGACTCGAACCAATCGTCAGTTTACCGAAGGGTTCTGAGTCTTCGCTACGAAGATCGGTACGAAATCGAGCGTCACAAATCCCCATCCCTTTGTGCTTGACTTCTCAAGAGAAGTCATGCAGTTACCTAAGACGAAAAGAAAGGGGGAATAGTCGTATGACCTATCCCTCTTCTCGACTTTGGTATGTACAGTACTCATACTGACAAGCTATTAAGACGAAGTAATGATTGCTCTGGAACAACCGAACTAAGTCCACAGCATAGTTCGTAACTGACTCGGACGCTCTGACAGCTGCCGACTGACTGGTTCGGAATCAGTAGAGGCAAGTTGTCTCCAAGCATCCGGTAAGTCACGTGACCTTCGCCCACCCTTTAAAGAGGTTATGCTGAGAGACCAACAAATAAAAAAATATTTGTTAGTCACCGATGCCGGACGGCGCGGCGATGATTCTCTTAATGCATAAGCTCAAAAGGCGAAAGTCAATTGCCTTCAAAAGACCGAGGTCCCTGATGGCAAGAAAATCTCATAGACGTTGAATCTCAGCTTAAGGAGAAACAACACTATGTGACGTTGAAGACGAAGGTAGGCAATGAATGCAACCTCAGTCTTCCAGCTGAATCGAGAGAAGGAATCTCAAGATTCTAAACCTGTGCTTACAAATGACTGAAAACGCTAACCGCCATTTCATTGCTGTCCGTTGTGCAATGAAAGCGGGGCGTTCTTCAGTAATGAAACACAGGGGAGTGCCAGCTTGAAGAACTGCTTCTCATGGGCTGAACGTTTGGAAGTAGAGCTGGCAGGTGTGGGAGTAGGCGATGTCTTTCAATACATCTGCTAATCCGGGGTGAACAATGAACAATTGTTGTACACCTCCGAATAAACAAGATATTTTGAGGACAACTCAGATTCCGCAAAAATCATTCGCATTATCGGTATACGATGCAGCAAGAGACTATTACAGAATTCTGTTACCGTGCGGTAAACAGAAAGATGAGAGTCGAATAGATATCTCTGTTTAAAATTCTCGCAATACCGAAGACGATGAATACTAGCGTTTCTCAGCAGTAGATGGTCATTCATGTATGCGAGAATCCCCGTTAATCAGAGACTTAAGTCCGTGATTGTTGGGCAGAGATACGGTTGTTATTCAATTAAAGCAGGTGAGAAAGACATAAACAACCGTCTATCTCAAAGCGGCAGCTGATACTGAAATGCCTCGGGCAATTCAATACGCAGTAGCTGTCGCTGACTCGTCATCCTGAGTTGCCAAGTAATCCTTTCCACGAAGGAATGCGTTCGGCTAGAACCACCGAGCATAAAAAGATATGCTCGAGCAATTATATTAAGCGAAACGAATTTCGGTAAATATAAAAGCTAAAATGGTGTTGTGGTGACAACACCATAAGTATATAAATTGAAACTGGAAACTCCTGGGAGGTTGCAGGCAACCCGGGTTGCAGTTCAATTAGAATACTTTTCGTCTAAGTCGCAATCCGTAGAATAACCAGGATATGCGCCTACCCTCGGACCATTCAACTGCTTAGCAGAATCATGTCGCGAGGTTAATATCGTAGTATATGTAGGATTCTGAACAACGATCTCCATCCTAAATTCTTTCCTTCAAGAAAACAAAATAAGGATTGGAGATCGACCACCTTCGTTCTCTATTAAAGAGAGTGAAGGAGAAATCTTCCTCGAAGGAAAGCTTCAATGGTGAACAGAATACTAAGACGGTAGTTCCAGCCAAAACTGGATATTCCCGCGTCCGTTCTTCTCTATTCCAGGTTGGTCGCCTACTGTGAGATAGTCTTCTTTCAGCAGCAGTCTTCTTCCTAATGCTAGAAATTCCAGGAATTCGAGCATAGGCGAGGTTCCGATTATCGTGTAACATATCGGGGATTCTCGTCTCGCTCACTTTGGACCGTGGTCTCGCCTAAGTGTTTGGAGATCGTAAGAAACTCTAAACACTCTGAATGCGCTAGAAATTCCGTAGAATTCTAAGCAGTCTGCGAAACCCCCACCGAATTCGTCAAACGATATCGGCTGGTGGTCCTCTCGATTCCCGTAGAAATCGAGAATGGGGCAGGATCCCTCCTCAACGACCGGGGCTTACGTCAGGTAGGACCCGAAGGTCCCCCCTGGTAGCGCAGTCCCCAACGTGGGATCCTACAGAGAAATCTCTGTAGGATCCTTCCCCTTTCCCTCGTAGCCGTAAGGAGAGAGGGAATGGGGGAGGAATTGGATACTCGCTCGCCTTCCCAGTGGAACTAGCAGTTGGAGAAGAGTAGTAGCAGCCATCGCCTTGCGGCGATGGCCTCTCAGAGTCTGGGAAAACGTATCGTCAGGAGAAAACGTTTTTCCCGAGGAGGGTTACGAACTCTCACTGTAGGTAAGGGTCTGCCGCCACTGTGAAACGTCGTCTGGGTGGGGCTGATCGACACCTGACAGGAGAGAGCCGATACCGTCCTCCGACTCATTCCAGTCCTCGTCGAGGTCGAAACCTCTCAGGAGGACCGAAGGAGTATTTAAATACGGTGTCCGAAGACACGTAGAAACGACGCTGTCGCAGTAGAGGAGGTGGAAGTAGCTTGATCGACCGGCCAGAACTGAGAGAGCCTTCTTGTCCGGAGACGAGAGACTCTGGTTCAAGACAGAATCGGTAAGCTCCGATCGCGGCATACCCACCGTCGGTTTGGGTCCCTCTCGGGCCCCAAAACGACTCGAGCAGAGACATGGGCTCTGCTGGTGGGAGCGGCGATCCTTCCCCCCGGTCGTTGTGCTGACGAATCAGTGCAATAACCTGGGTAAAAGTTACTCTGAATCTCGGAAGTTACAGCGTCTTGAGGAGTAGGACCGTCCAGTCCCTCCAACAAGAGCAGCTCCCAGGACCCACTCCTCCTTCAGAAGAAGGACCGCAACAGATCCCTTGACGGTTGCCTCCAATCACTTGCGCGACGTCCTGGTTGGTCCTAAGAACCAACCTGGCACGTGCGGCGTCGTTACGGATCGTGAGCGGCGCATCTCTCACGATCACTCCTATATACCTAGCTCTTCCTGGCGTATGCCGAGGAAGTTGAAGGTATCGGAGAGACAGAACTGACGCTTAACCCCCCCCCTCCTCCCCCCTGACGGTCCCGCCTCCCAAATCACTTTGCGCGTACGTCCTGGTTTGGTCCTAAGACCGTACCATACGTGGCACGTGCGGCGTCGTGACGGGATCGTGAGCGGCGCACCTCTCACGATCACTCCTAGCTACCTCGCTCTTCCCGGTGTAGCCCGAGGAAGTTGAAGGTAGTGGAGAGACAGACCATGACGCTCCCCCCCCGCTCGCTGGCAGGACCAGCGTACGTGGGGGCTGCAGCCGATCACCAAACCCGCGGTGGGGATCGATCTGCAGGCCTGGCCGTGCCGCTCACCTGTGGCGAGCGGCTCGACTGAGCACGTCGACCCTGGTCCCGCGCGGTCAGACGAGCTGCTGCTGGTCACCGTATCCGCCCGGTCCCTGTGGGAGCGGCGGTCAGGTGACCTGCAGAGCTCGCTTTCGCCGTGAGACCGGTGAGCGTCCTCGCGGCACGTCAAACCGCTGGTACCAGCCGAGGCTGGTACCGTCGGTCGAGGGGACCTGGGGGACCTCTTCCCAGCCTCAACCCGTGGCCGGTCAGAGACCGTCACGTCCACCCAACCCGAGGTACCGGCTGGTCGCTGCGAGAGCGGCCGCTGGCCTGGCGAGAGTCACCTGAGCGGCGGCTCTCGACAGTCTTCTGCTCCGTGCCTCGGTCATGACGCTGAGCGAACTCAGGAGCGTCTTAACTTTGGCTGCGGCGGTCACCCGAAGGAGATCGTACACTCGGAACTTCTCGCGGACGAGAAACCGAGCCGGTACCTGGCTTAGCAGCAGAGCTGCCAAGACCAGGCGAGGGTGTACCAGCGGTAGCCAGCACACCCTTGGTCCCCGTCTTCTTCTTCTTCTCAGAAGGGGAGACGGCCCCGTTCCCCGTAAGGAACAGGAGGACCCAAGCAGAAGAACCCCCCCGTCACACCGGAATGTGACGAGCCCTTCGAAGTTCCGAAGGAGTCTTCTTAGGGGGAATAACAAAACCCGGTTACCAGCTGTCGCTGCGAGAGCGGCCGCTGGCCTGGCGAGAGTCACCTGAGCGGTTCTCGCCAGCCTTCTGCTCCGTGCCGTGGTCTTGGCGCCGAGCGAACTCTGGCGCCGAAACTTTGGCTGCACGGTCTCCCGAGGGAGAGCGTACACTCGGGATCTCCCGCGAACGAGAGACCGAGCCGGAACCTGGCGTAGCGGCATCGCCGCTAGCACCAGGCGAGAAGTACCAGAGCTAACCGATACTCCTCTGGTCCCCCGTCTATCTCTTCCTTCCTTACGGAAGGGGAGAACGGGCCCCGCTCCCGAAGGAGCAGGAGGACCAGCAGAAGGACCCCCCGTCCCACCGAGGTGGGACGGGGCCCTTAGAAGTTCCCGAAGGAGACTTCTTAGGGGGGGAGGCAGCCTTCTTCTTCTTCGGCTTATGGGCCTTAGAAGTCGAAGGGGAAGAGGCAGCAACAGACGAAGATGACACCTTCCTCTTCTTCGTCAGCTCACGCAGGACAGTCGTCAGGTCCTCCATCCAGGCCGGAGTCGGGCCTATTGCCGAAGCAACACGGCCCGACTGCACCACCCCGTCCGGAAGGACCTGGGACTGGGGAAGACACACCATGGGCAGGACCAGCATGGACAGGCGCAGGAACCAGGAGCGACAGGAACAGCAACCAGCTCAGGAGCGGGCAGGAACAGCGGCAGCGGTAAACACAGAAAGGGCAGCCAAGCCAGTAGCGGGAACCACATCAGCGACAGGTACGGCAGGCCCAGCCATCGCCTCGTAGAATCATCGGCAGCCAGCGTGGTACTGGCGGCCGGTCCAGGGGCGAGCTGCTGGAACAGCGGAAGTCTGGGGCAGGCAACACGAAGAAAACACAGGCGGCGGCGGCATACCCCTCCTCGGTACGGCGGCGACCGGCCCTAGAAGCGGCAGACGGCGTCACCGACACAGCATGGGGAGTGTAGACCAGCGGGGGAAGCAGCATAAGTCGGCCGTGAAGGTTGTAGTGGAGACCACTCCAAGGTCACCGACCCCAGACCCGTCGCTATACTCTGCAGCAGATCGTGGATGCTAGGCACGCCTGCAGCCGCAGTGGTCCATACCTGTCCAAGGTCGTCTCCCCCACGGCTGTAGCACCTGCGGTAGCACAGACAGATTAGTAAGAGGGGTTCCCTCACGCACGGGGGGGGGGAGACATGCCCCCCCCCCACCCGAACGAAGGAAGACCCCAAAAACAAAATACGAGGAAGCTGAGCGGGGGGTGGGGGGGCAGGAAAGAAGACGAAGAATCGATACCAAGGGAGTCGCGGAGAGCTTTCCGACGACTTCCTGGCAGACCTTCGCTTCCCTACCCCCGCACAGCAGTGAAAAGTAATATGAAAATGAAACAGAATACTGCACTTGCGATTCACTTCATAGAACTTAAAGAGGGAAAAATCAATTCCCGGTAAGAGCGGAAACTTGATCCATAATAATATGAATGCTATCACAAATATATATGAAAATGAACAATACTGCACTTGCTATTTTCACTTTCACAGCAATAAATCGTAAGGATTAATTCCCGGGTAAGAGCGGAAATTGATCCAAAATTAAATTTGATGCAATTAATAAATGAAAATGAAAAGAAAACTGCATTGCGAATCCACTTTCATTGCATTCTATTCATACAAAATAAGAGGCTCTTGCCGAGCGCAATCAAGCTCTCGGCAACGAACGCACAGGGCAAAAAATATAATGAAAAAGAGTACTTACATCTTTGCAATTACACACTTTCGCCCAAAAATAAACATAACGCAACTCGGCGCGAGTGCCGCCCGCCCCTCGGCACCGAGACATAATTCAAGGTTTTCAATTCATGAAAAGAGCGGAAATCGCCGTCTCTACGGCGATAGCTCCATGTTGATTCATAATTAAGTAATGAAAATGAAAACAGTGTACTTACAGTTTCATTTTCAAGTCAAACCAAACCATTAGTAGAAAACACAATATAAACAAAGCATACGACGATGAAGCGGGCAGAGAGCGATGACGAACACGTCCTTCACACCCGCGGCCGAAAGCAAAAGTGATTCTTCACCTCTCGGGCGCGCGCACGATCGGACAAGCAGTTAACTACCGTTCTCCCCTTGTTCGAAGCTTACGACCGTCCCAGCTGCCGCTAGTTACCTTCCTATTGTTAAAGGACCGAGGGTTTGTATTACGTATCGGAACAAAGAATGTTTCCCATTCGACTCATACAACTTCTGCGCAATATCCAATTCTAAATACGGTTGTGTCGTTTCTCGAAAGACTTAACCATAGCGTAGTCTTGAAGTGAATCTCTATTACATCTCTCTTCTCACTAAGTATGTACTCTAATAAGACATGCTTTCGTAAGTATTAGTGCATTAAATAATATAATGTTCTGCTGCATTAGAATCCCTTTTAATCATGTTATCTACGGTAAACAGCATTGAAAGGTTGTAATATCTTTCTTATTGAAAGCTTCCTAACAAAAGGCAGACAATATTTATTTATGACAGCTTAGGTATTCCCTCAATCCGAGGCTAAGACCACGATTGTAGGGAAGAGATACGGTTAGTTATCCCATTCCGCAGGAGAGAGAGCTGTAACCGACGGCTCACGACTGAGAACAACATGGTACTGCCGCTGGTCTCTCTCTCTCAATTCAAAGCGAAAGCAGTCTTCGAACGCCGACTGGCCTTCCCTTTCTAGAGTTGCCAGTTACTCCATTTAATAAAGGAATCTTATAAAATTTTTATCGAGCTTCAGGAAGTTTTATATAAGCATAATTAAGCGAACGAGACTTCGACAAGTCTATAAACTAAATAGGTGTCGTCTAAACAATCCTTTTAAACAATTTCTTCCTAGGAAAGTCCTAGAAGGGTACTCTCAATTCACCAATAAAGATATGCTTCTCCGATCACTTCTCGAAGACACGAAAGCATCATATAACTCATACTCTAGCGTAATAGAATACTCTATAATACTGTTACATTAAGGTAAACCGTATTAATTTAAGAAATTTTGTAAGGATTTCAGTTGACCCTTATAGCATAAATTTCGGTATGTGAGTATGCCATGCCATACCGTAGCCTAAGGCGATTTGTCCTAAGCATGGTAGGAGCTAGAAGCTTAAAAGTCATACATATATGCTTTATCACTCAACGAGATCATATAATTCATTCGATTGACAAATAATCTAAATCATTCTAAACAGAATAGATCTTCATACCCCCATGGGATAGCGTTCTCGTCTAGTTGCGAAAAAAAATGTTCGAACAATGACTTTATCACAAATGTTATCGAATGATCTGTAATATTTTGAATAATTCTACCAGAAGGCATTATACGAGGATCTTCGTCAAATTCATTCATTCGAAGTTCTCCTATCCATCATGGAAAACAGTAGGCTAAAAAGGGAGAAACACTGTTTTAGGATGCCTTTCCAATGGCTATCCCTGGCAGTCTGGACGCTCTACAGAACTGCCGAGGGGGACGGGAACGCCTGACCGGTGGGGATTCTCTGAAACCTCCTTACGGTTTTCGACATTCCTTCTCCTCTGGGCTTGTGAGCTTGGAAGAGGTCTAGACCTGAGAGCGAGACAGAGCCGATCAGACGCACCCTCCATTGTAATGGGGGAACACTATATTCACTTCTTACGTTCAAAGAGTTTGCATTTGAACTATATCCAAAGTCTACAATTTGCAAATATGATATTGTAGATTCTGCGGAGTAAAGAAGGTGATGAGGATGCAACAACTACTAGTACTGTTACTACTATAATTGCTCGTTAACACAGAGCTAATAAAGCTTCTAAAGGATAGTTACTTTTCTGACGTTCCCCAACTATGAAGAAAGATATACATTTCTCAATCAAACTAACACTTATTTGTATTAATGACTAAATATAAGTAATTCCCTTTCATGAAAGTATAAGTAATTCGCTTTCGTGAAAGTGCATGAGTGTCTACCGAAAACTTCGGTAGTTACACGTCACTAATCTTCGAAATTTTCGAAGTTAATATTATCAAAAAGTTAACAAAAGCGTATGCCGAACCAAAGATCCATTACTTCCCTGTAAAAGTTAGCCCAGACGATCGATGGCGATGAAACACGAAAATCCATCAGGAGGAACTGCAAACGTTGTTTACATTCCAGCGACAGAAAAATTATGAATTAGAAAACGGGTATGGTTCCTATTCCCGCCACCCAGCGGCGGGGGGGTAGATCACCTGACCTACCTGCCGCGTGTGCCGCGAAATTCGAATTTCTGTCGGACGACGGAGTAATAGCTATGTATATATCTGACGGGTAAGTTGAATGTATAAAAATATGATTTCCCTTCTTTTCTTTGTTATTTTCTTATAAACCATCAAAGTTACTTTTATTGCGCGACCTGGCATTTTGCCCGATGAATAGGTGGTGAGGTAGTACCACGGGTAGCAGGTCTGTGAGTAGTCACTCAGGGGTGGGGAGCTCGTTGGGTATACCGGGCTTGTTTTTGGGCCCAGTAGAGGATAAGGTATTTTTGCTTACTACACTCTGTTATGTTGTGATGTGTTAGCCTATTTTTGACAAGTAACCATTACAACTTATAATGCTGTATATCAAGAGACTGTAATGGTAATGCAAATTACTCTATATTTTCATATCCTATGATATAGAATATTTTCTCTTCTCGATAAATGAATGTCTTTCTAGTTGCTATAGCAGCATTTACTGTTTACAAATACGTAGTTTATTTGCTTCGCAAGTATGTAATCCAATAATGATAAAATTGCTTTAATATTTATATATACTTCCAATACATAGCCTAATTTCACCAATTTCAACGTTTTGTGTGTAGTCTTATACCCATTTGGAGGGTCAACACATACCGAATGGCAACAGAGAGAGAGAGAGAGAGAGAGAGAGAGAGAGAGAGAGAGAGAGAGAGAGAGAGAAAGGAAGGCGAAGAACGAAAAAGGAAAGGGGTGGCGGTGGGGGGGGGGGGGGGAGAGGGTAGGTGGAGCTTTATACGCGTGTTCGTATCCATTTCTGCATAATGGAGTTTTTGTCTCTTGGTACAAGGACAAGTGTCGTTATTCTTTACAATTAGTGATTCACGATACCCTTATAAATTACGGCACTGGGTGTAATGCACTATAGCAAAATCTCGTTATGATACGAGTGTTCGTTACAGAAATAGGTATTGCCCAAAAACGTGCTTGCTTAGTTGTCAATCAAGTTTTTTGTAATCAAGTATTTTTTACAAGCTAGCTATTGAATAAATTTGTATTTTTCTCAATCAAAACATATGCCCCTCAATGCTAACTTTCCTCTTTTAACGACTTTCTGGTCATTGCAAATTCGGCCCCATAATTTCTTATGATGCGAAAACAGAGGCGCAGGGACTGAAAACGATTGCGTCACACTATGGCGATAATCCGGTAATAAAACATCTTCATATATCCAAAAAGTAAATAATAAAGATATATATGCGCATTACGATTATACCAATTACATGAAAAGCTGATAATCTGCATGAATAACTGGTAAACTGTTCTGCAAGAAAGTTGAATAAAGCAATCATTTACAATAGGTACGAAAGTCGAGATGTCGTGACGTCATAATACAGGACTTAAAAGAACGTTCTAATTCCAAAAAATAATTACTTAAATTTGAGTCAGAATCGAGTTACTTTTTCAATAACGAATATTTTCAAATTAATCATCATAAATATGTAAAATAGCCTATTGATTTTTGCTATTTAGCTACTATTTAAAAAATGATCGAAGTGCACTCTTCGTCGTCGTCTTCTACAAAACAGTTGTTTACTCGGTGAGGAAAAGTTTTCCGATTGTTGTGATGAAAGTGCCCCAGCATCTGTGGGTATAAGTGGTGTGTGGATTTATCACAGGAAATGGTTAGTTTATTGACACAAGCGACTCCGTAAACATCGAGATGGCGTCAATCTTCTAAATACTTCGAGTTGTAAGTAAAAATGTTGAACGCGTTTTGGTGAATTTGCACTACGTTTGACACCGTTTTCACTACCCTCTGTTTAAATCTTAAAATTTGGCCTTAATTTCTAACTTTGGAGGAAATACTTCGAAAGGAGAGTAGAGGTCTTTAGCTCCGTTTCTCACCAACAAGAAGTCACGACTGATGCCCATCTCCGATGTTAGGACGAGTTATAATGTACTTTTTTTGGGATTGTCCAAGCTGATCGTACATGGTCCACTCTGGACCCTACGGTTTTTTACCCTAGTACACCTCGGTACCTAGCCTAGTACTATTTAGCCTACCTAGTACTACCTATTTAACAGTCCAAGTCATAGACTAAAACATAGCAGTACTAAACAACTACTACCTATGCAGTAGAGACTGGCGAGATTGGTGCTGGGACCTAGTAGGTATGTAGGTAGGCCTACAGTCTTAACTTGAAAAAGGTAGTCCAAAGTAGTCGACGCCTTAGCTCCGTGTGTCTAGCCAGGAACAAATTTACCTTCATTGTCACTGTTATCTAATACGCATTAAATTAGAACACTTACCACAAAACTACGTTGTCACTCTAGGCCTAATAAACCGCCAATTGCATCTAAGGTACTACCTAGGTCCTAGGTATAGCCTATCTTCCTTTCATCTGATCTAAAATTTATTTGTTTTGAAGTTTTGCAGTCTACCCCGTAGAAGTTGTTTACATTTTAGTAATAGTTTCTTATTGCAATATTCGACTCTAACAGAGATTCTAAATGTTAAATAAAATCGTATAATATAAATTTGGATATAATTTTAAAACTTTAAATTTTTGTTAACAGTCTTGTTTAACAAAACTACCAATGGCAAACCGATCACCTTATCAAGGGAAGTAGAATTATCTACAATCGCTTCAAATTTCAATAAAACTGTCAGTAAGTTCTAACACTGTTGAATATAACTAAACACTGTGAGTTGAAATACATGACTATATAATCTGTTTAATAAATTCTTAGCAAAATTTAATTTTCTTATAAATTATTGTGTTTTATGATGAATAATGTTTGGTGTTAATAACATTACCTAACCCGGATTTATATTGTTGTCAGCCCAACATAGAAGGCTTACAAAGCAATTACAAATATTTTTGCTTTATTGCCATCATAATTTTACTGCTTTAAATAGCTGTTTATATATAACATTAAAAAACAATATATCACACACGTATGATATATACATTCAAACAACAGATAGGAATGAAATGGAGTAACAATATTGATCAGTCGTCTGCTAGTGGCGAGTCACCTGACATCTGATCACAACTCCCTTCCTCTCATTCACGACTGTCGTAGTGGTAAGGTTATAGTTTTGTAGCTTAAGTGTCCTCACTAAAAACCTACGCGTGTACTCTGGACATTGAAAACATGTTTGTTTTCATGGTGCATGGTGTTCTACAAATCTATATCAAACAAACTTGTATTGAGGTCCATAAGTAACCAGTGACTTGGGTGAATTTCTTACCGCTGTATGATTTACATCTACCCTAGTCCAGTATTTTGTACATCATAGTTAACAGATGGATCCAGAATTCATGCATTTAGTCCCATCACCAATGAACTAGACATTAGTTGTTATTCGATTTCAGTACTATAGTATATATATGTATGATAGAATGACTAAGGCTTCCATGTGATACTTAATGGCAGAATAGATACTGCAATACAATATACATATGAGCTGTGTATTCGCCTTGTTTATAAATATGATCAAAGATAATTGAAATTTTAGATTGAGATCGACTTTATTTTAATCAGGCGATGTAGCATTAAGGATTTCACAGATATATACAAAGACTTTTCAACAAGTCTGCCATAAGGCAACGTTTTGCCTTTTTCGTTTTACTTTTTCAGATTTCTCGTTTAACTGTTTATCAGTGAAGCACGAACAGCTAGTGGTGAAATTTGTCGCATCTTCCATTCACAGTGCGTTCATCATCTGCCAGAATACAAATCCCTTAAATATTACATTAATAACTGAATGGCATCAATATAGTCAAAACGCTCTTGAGAGCAATGTCTCTTGGTAGCGATAAGTTTATTGTGGTCTTTGCTTCAAATGCTGAAGAACGTGACCTTCGTGGGGAAACATTTCTTACCATATAGTATAGGTAGTATATATATATTATATTATATATAATATGGATATATATATATATATATATATATATATATATATATATATTAGAGGCGCATGGACGGTCGCCCACACGTATGGGCGAAGGGGCCCATTGCCACCTCCTGAAATCCTGAAAAAAGTATATATATACATACATATATATATATATATATATATATATGTATATATTATATATATATATATATATATATATATATATTATATATATATGTGTGTGTGTGTGTGTGTGTGTGTGTGTGTGTGTGTGTGTCGCGGGCGAATTTTCCTTCACCACGACATTAAGATACAAGAAATCATAAGACTACTAGTTTACATATACACTTTTGTCCGTCTTCTTGCCTGGAGACACAGGTCGAAGAATGGTACTGTGTCATAGTTGACATGGTGGGTATGAAGACTAACGTTTACGCTGCCTGGAAAATAGGGTAGGCCTGTCCTACCTGGTATTACATGATATTCCTTGTGTGTATGGGTCTTACTACTGATGAGGCCAGGTGATGTCTTCCCACTGGGAGGAAGTTGAAGTGCTGATTTCCATTTTAGGGGTATTGAAGAAAATTCCTGGTATTCAGCTTGTTTCTTTATTACTCATTACATCATGCCAAATTTCTCCCAGGCCTAGTCTCCTGGACTTGATTACTTTACCTAGTCTTCAGAACTTCTGGACTAGATCCCTTGGTTAGATCCCTTGCAAGGGATAGATAATCATTTGTATTAACAATTTGGTAAAATAGCCAAAATGAAAGGGTGGACCGGCTGACGCCCTCCTCACATGAAAGCATTCGTGATTCTTACATGTGTCTTTTAGTGTTACCGAAAGCAGACGAAAGATTCAGGGTAGCGTTCCCATACTCAGAGCGAAAGAAAAATAAAACAAGGTACTGGCCACACTGCCACACTCGTGTCCACAACAAAAACATTTCACAGTTCCAATCACTTACAAAAGCAGTGTAAAGATATTAGAGGAGGATGATGAATCAATTCCTAAATAAATCACTAATAATTAAAGGAATATTTTTCCCATTACATATATATTATATATATATATATATATATATATATATATATATATATATATATATATATATATATATACGTATATATATATATATATATATATATATATATATATATATATATATATATATATATATATATATATTGTCGTACAGCTGGAGGAAGGAATGAAAGGAGTTGACCAAGCGCTTTCGTGTATTTTTTACACCTCCTCAGGGTCAAGTGACCTGCAGAGGTGTGAAATATATATATATATTATATATATATATATATATATATATATATATATTTATTTATTTTTTTATTTTTTTTTTTCTGGATTTCAGGAGGTGGCAAGTGGGCCCCTTCACCCATGCTTGCGGGCGACCGTCCATGCGCCTCTAATATATATATATATATATATATATATATATATATATATATATATATATATATATATATATAATTGCTTTATTCATTAAAGAAATGCAGGCAGAATGCAGGCGCTGACACTGTTTTTGAAACTAACCTGCTAGTTCAAGGGTCAAAAGTTTTCGTCTGCTTGATGCCACAAAACTGTCCATGTACTACTTATTAAGATTTGCCCCCCCCCCCCCCCACCCCCATCCCTACTTGAAAAATATGCTGAGGGCACCCAAGGGCGCATGGATGTTATACTGGATGAAAGAATGGATCCGATGAAACAAAAGACTTATTGTTTCATAACCTTCGAGGCGAACAAGAGCAACTGTATCAGCTGGGGATATCCAAAATTGTTACTGAGATCAAAACGTATAATTTCTTAATGTAGCCTGATTCGTCTAGTATTTTCCTGTCAGTCGATGTAAACAACAGGTGAAAAGAGATTGCCAAGTTTTTACTTTTCTTTTCAGACAAGAAAAGACCAACGAACTGTGGGGAAATCTATCATCAAAGCATCCTGAATGAAAGTGGTTATAAATCTTATATGAATGAATCGACTGTTCGATAGCAATATGATAACATGAGAAATAAAGCTCTTAATGACAAAATTTATCAAGCTGAACACAGGTACAAATTTTTTTTTCTAAGAAAATTGACGTAGAAGAATGCCTAAACTTGCTTTGTGAAGTGTGTGTGTGCGCATGATTCTTCATCGTCTTCTTCTTCTTCTTTTAGGAAGCACTACATCTTCGCCAAAGAAGTCATGGTTAGGTTTGCGTGATTAGAAGGATTACGAAAGAACTTATTTTTTTACTTTTACGAAAATTATACCAAGGTGGGCCATATAATTAACAAAAATTATTTATGTAAAGACAGATGGGCCCGTAGGGGGTTAGCGCCGTCAGTGCACCTTATGCGGTGCACTGTAGGCCTTACTTAAGGTTCTTTACAGCGTCTCCTCTGCCCCTAGCTGCAGGCCCTTTCGTTCCATTAACTGTACCTCCTTTCATATTCTCTTTTCTTCCATTTTAAATTCCACTCTCTTATGACAATTGAGTTATAGTGAAACTGCTTGGTTTCACGTTTCGAACCTTTTCCAGTCAACGTTTCAATGCTGAATGACCTCACAGGTCCCAGTGCTTGGCCTTTGGCCTAAATTCTACATTTAATTCAATTTAAGACAGATGAAATTGTAGCTTTTGAAGAGAAGGTTCGTTTGTGTTTGGACTTCTGCCTTGTTTTGAATATTCCAGGCTTAAGAAATCGAAACCCTACGCACCATTATCATGTATGGATGAGTTTGCATGTATACATACGAATATACATACACAAGTGACAAATTAAATTTTAAACATTTGTATGGAAACTAGATTTTGTATTGCTTTCTGTAAAATCTATGGCGAATTCCTTTTCTTAGATTTTTTCATGCTTAAGATGAAAATGGGACTGCAGCTCATATTTTTGGGTCACTCAATAATATCCATGAGAAAAGTAAATCATGTTTATGTTCCCTAAATATTTGTTTTAAACGGTATGATATTATCTTCCTGACTGTGCTCACATTTATTGAAATTATTATTTTCATTTCCTTGGTAGAAAATGCTTTTTGTGGCCAATGTTGTGTCACATAAAGCTGAGTCCGTGAAAATAAGGAAAAAATTTAACTTATTGTATCTTTTCTCTACATTACATTCGATATCATCCGATAATTTAGAGTTATTCATACATTCTTCTCTTTTTACAGAAGACAGGACTTCATCCTAACTAGGACCATGAAGTTTTGTGGCTACAAGTTTTCGCTGTGTCTCTTCCTGATCAGCATCTGGGGCCTGATTCAGCTCCTTATTATGGGAGTCCTTTTTTATATTGAAACACCTGCGTTTTTAGAAGACCTTCCGGTTGAAGCATCCAACGAAGATATCGCTGAATATATGACTCAAGTTCATCGCGGATTCAAAACGAATGCGTTTAATTGCATCATCGCAGCCTGTCTATATATCGTCACTTTAGGAGTGTCAGGCTGGCAATTCTACCTAAACCAGAAGACTACTTACCAGGTGTAAAAGAAGTTTTTACCTGGTACCAGGCTGTGTGTGTGTGTGTGTGTGTGTGTGTGTGTGTGTGTGTGTGTGTGTGTGTGTGTGTGTGTAGTTTTTCATGTTGTTCAGGACATTCAGTATTTTTGTTAAACGTGAGTTTCGTATATATTTATGCGTAAATGACAGAATGAAAATGCGGTTGTTAATCCGTGAACGCAGACCACCACTTGAGTAAATGATATATGTAAGCGGTCCCTTCCTAAAGAATGTCTAGTCATTTGTTATTTTTAGAAAGGATGTGTGTAATGTAGGAATATAGGGTATTGTGCAATGTAAGCAAAGTCTGCGAAATGCAGATGTATTCGACCCTTTCATTGCAAAGGTAAACAATGTTAGATCTGTAAAACATTGTCATTCAAATAACTGTGTAGTGTAAACTTTCTTGTAATTCTTTTTAACTCAATTAATCTCACCAGACTGATTTTGTAAGCTCTATCTCTGCAGACTGATTATTCCTTAAGATAAAATGAATCTTGCATAAAATATCGTAACCTTATTATGTAATGTGCATGATTCCTGAATTCATGGATTGAACAATGGAATATATAGCTCGGAGGGTTATTACTGCGAACTTTATACAAACGGATTTAATTATTAATTTGTTTTGTCACATCTATCTAAACTATACCAGGTTAATTGAGAGTGAAGTGTTTAAAAGCAAATGCACAAATCACATTCTATATTACTGTATAAACTAGATCATGATGTGGCCTGTGGATACTTAGTAGTTGCTGTTTAATCACTCAAAATTATAATGATGTCTTCATATAATTTTTGGGTTTATTCCGTAGCCTCATCAACTGCAACTGAACCAAAGAACTGAATGAAGGGTGATATTATTGAGTACAGTCTGTAATGGCAGCATTCAATGTTTACAAGCATTCCTCATTTTTTAGTATCCCGCCATATCTTTTACCAAAGAAGCATTCCCCTTGTTTTCTTTTTAAGTGCCATTTCAACTACCTTTAATGTATTCTGTATATAATGTTGACAAATAAATCATGTGAATCGTATATTGATCAAATTCATTATTCATCCAAAATATATAAGAAACATTGTAAGTTCTGTATGTTGGAATAAAAAAATCAAATTGATTCCACCCAGACCCTATATATAAAATTATAAACAACGATGATGTCTTACTGGGAATATAAAACATGCACATAATTCTCGACACACACACACACATATATATATATATATATATATATATATATATAATATATATATATATATAATATATATATATATATATATATATATATATATATATTATATATGTTTGTGTGGGTATGCGTGCATGTGTCAAGGCTAAAAAATCAATGGGAGACAAATGCTGATGAATGCATTTTTTTAAACAGAAAATTACGTTCATAAGTTCAAGACAGAATTTCCATTGCAATTTCGATATATATATATATATATATATATATATATATATATATATATATATATATATATGCAATTGTAATAGCCACAATGCCCTCTTAACTTCTTGAACTCTTTGCTCTTTTTTTGGATTTGCATGTCACTACAAAGTCTGAAGATCCAAGTTCAAAGAAATTTTAAGAATTTATGATGTCTGACATCCAAAAAAGAGCAAAGAATTCAAGAAAAGGGCATTGTGGCTATATATATATATATATATATATATATATATATATATATATATATATATATATATATATTCGAAATTGCAATGGTAATTCTTTTATGATGTTATGAATATAAATTCCCCAGTTCAACGAAAAAGTAAAAGAAAAAATACCATCAGCTGGTTGATTTTGACTTCAGTAATCGTCTATTAACAAGGTTCTTGGTGACCTTGCATCTTCGCCAATGTTTTACAGGGAAGTCATAGATCCAGATAGTCGGTTAGGACTAACGGGTACAAGGGACTTGTGCAAGGAGTGACAGTTTCGTAAATATGGGCAAGGAGTATAAAGTTACCTTTCTTAATAATCTTTGTTCTTCAGCGTAACCTAAACGCTGTAAGATTATGTACTATAGAGAGATGGTATATCCCTTTAATTTTTTTTAGCAAAGGTGTCTTTTTATTATAATTACATTAATTCAGATCTGTGGTGTGCATAGCTGATTAAAAAGCATTAATAAATGACAATAATGCAAATAGACAATTCCCCGTGAAACTGCCATTCACTTACAATACTGGTTGTTATGTAAACTTCTTCCGGCACTTACACGAAGGTCGTTTGTGTAATAACATATACTTTAGTTCTACATTATTTTCACTGGCATTAGTTTATATAATGAGAAACTTATAGATGCAAGATATCAGGTATGTTTGTTTTTAAAAAATGCAAAAATAAGTTCAGGGCATGAAAAAGGGGACAATCTTGTGAGGTGCCGTTACAAGGGATGTAACTATATTTTTGTTAACAGCTATTAATTTATTTTGACTGCGAAAGTCTGCAATTCTGCTCTGCTGCCTCTTGAAGCCTCACAATAATTAACGACGACAATGTCACAATCTCTTGGCACTGTTGTTATAGGTATGAAAGCTAATTTGGTGTCTCTTTAGTGTTTGTATTGGTTGACTTGTATGACATCTTAAATTTCTAGCTGACTTTACTCCGGCTACCTACCTAGGCTAGGTAAGATAGAGAACCCCAAATACCTACCTAGGTATAGGTACCTAGTAGTACCTACCTACCTAGGCTATATAGCCTATACCTAGGTAGCTAGGTAGTACTGTACTAGCTAGGTAACTTCGGTAGGTGGTAGTAGGTATACTAGTAGATTCACATCAACCGTGCATCTGATGTCTAGGCCAGCCCCTTACGACGCTCCTGATTGGCTGTTGCTAAGCCAATGACAGGGCTGGAAATTTTCAGTCTCTCTCGAGAGTTCACATAGCTATAGGGTAAACAATCACGGACGATCCACCATCATCACGCTGGACGGGTCTTATTCACTCGAAATTTAATTGGTGAAACAAGAATACAATTACAACTCTAAGCATACCATTCAAAAGATTGTAGTTTCGTCAACATAATGTGATATATGAAAGCCCCATACGAACTAAAATAAGCATGTGACGCTCTTTGTAAAATATGTTTTCAAGGCAGTTTTGAAATCCAATATGGCGGCGATCGTGTGGCTGGACGGGTCGGTTCACGGATGTACACCATCTTTCCCAGCCTTCCCAGCACTCATTTGAACAATGTTAGCGTATAGGGTAAACAACCGCATGGCCTGGCTCAACTCACCGACGATCATAGCATGCCATCCTCCGAAAAAGTACTTATAACGCGTCCTGACACTGGAGATGGGCATCAGTCGTGACTTGTTTTTGGTGAGAGACGGAGCTAAAGACCTCTACTCTCCTTTCAACGTAAGTATTTTCTCCAAAGTTAGAAATTAAGGCTAAATTTAAACGCTTTCGAAATTTTTACTTACGCCTAAATATCTTAGAAGATTGACGCCATCTAGATGTTTGTGGAGTCGCATGTGTCAACAAACTTCCCATTTCCTGTGATAAATCCGCACACCACTTGTACCCATAGATGCTGGGGCACTTTCATCACAACAATCGGAACATGGTCTCTAACCACAACGTTTTTAAGGATGATTAATTTGAAAGTATTCGTTATTGAAAAAGTAACTCGATTCTGACCCAGATTTAAGTAATTATTTTTTGGAATTAGAACGTTCTTTCAAGTCCTGTATTATGACGTCACGACATCTTGACTTTCGTACCTATTGTAGATGAATTGCTATACTCAACTTTTTTGTAGAACAGTTTACCAGTTATTCATGCAGATTGTTATCAGCTATTCATGTAATTGTTATAATCGTAATGCGCATATATCTTTATTATTTACTTTTTGGATATATGAAGATGTATTACTGCCGGATTACCGCCGTAGTGTGATGCAATCGCTTTCTGTCCCTGTTTTCGCACCATAAGAAATTAATGGGGTCGAATTTGCAATGACCAGAAAGTCGTTAAAAGAAGAAAGTTAGCATTGAGGGGCATATGTTTTGATTGAGAGAAATACATATTTATACAATAGCTAGCTAGCTTGTAAAAAATACTTGATTACTAAAAACTTTATTGACAACTAAGTAGCATACCTACTATGGGTTTCAGAGACAGTGCAAGCATGTTTTTTGGCAATATTTCTGTAACGAACACTCTTATCAGAACGAGATTTTGCTATAGTGCATTACACCCAGTACTGTAATTTATAAGGGTATCATGAATCACTAATCGTAAAGAATAACGGCACTTGTCCTTGTACCGAGAGACAAAAACTCCATTATCCAGAAATGGATACGAACATGCGTAAAAAGCTCCACCTACCCTCTCCCCCCACCCCTGTCCTTCTTCCTTCCTTCTTCCTTTCTCTCTCTCTCTCTCTCTCTCTGTTGCCAATTGGTATGTGTTCACCCTCCAAACTGGGTATAAGACTTACACAAAACGTGGAAATTGGTGAAATTAGCCTATGTATTGAAAGTATATATACATAAATATTAAAGCAATTTTATCATTATTGCATTACTATGACAACTAGAATTCATGGAAACAGTTTATAATAATGCATCGACATGTGTGTGTGAAGCTCCACAAATGTGGCAACGATGATTTTGCCATTCTCCATTCTTAGTATGCAAACATTAAAGGTTACATTTATTTCTGGCATACAGTTATTTAAAAAAATCAAAATACTAATATACAGGCAGTCCCCGGGTTACGACGGGGGTTCCGTTCTTGAGGCGCGTCGTAAGCCGGAACGACACTTGGAAATATGCCTTAAACTAAGAAAAAGTTAGAGAGACCTTACCTGTGTGACATGCAAGTATTGCATGATGTGTAGTGTGGTTATTTCAATGCCAAAGGTTGGTTCTTGAAGGTATAATTCTTTATTAAACTCTTGTGACACTATAAAGCACAATGTACTACACTTAATCCTTAGGTTAGATTATACACTAAACATTATTACACTGTATATAGTAGTACACTAATCCTTTGGTAGATCCTGGAATACACTAAAATCCCAGTCTGGTAGCTCTGGAAGGTAAAAGTATAACACAATTAGTACAAAATACTATACAAAGTCCTGAATGCAATATGTAAATTATAGATATCAAGAGTAAAAGAGTTAATGTATGTTAATTAATTCCTTACTTTTAGTTTATAATTCCTTACTTTGAGTTATATCAAGAGTAAAAAAGTTAATGTATGTGAATTAATTCCTTACTTTTAGTTTAAAGTTGCCGTGCTATGTAACCCTGGATGCACAAAGTCTTCTGTGGCCCCATAGCCTACATCATTCAGGGGGTTCTGGAATGTACAAAAAATAATTAGTATGTCAGTAAGTACTCTATGCATAGTAAGTTACATACAGTAATATGCACCATACAGTGGTTTAATATCACATATATAACATGTATAAAACTTAGTTGTTCCGATACGTAATACAAACCATCGGTCCTTTAACAATAGGAAGTAGCTAGCGGCAGCTGGAACGGTCGTAAGCTTCAAACAAGGGGAGAACGGTAGTTAACTGCTTGTCCGACAGTCGCGCGCCGCGCGACTGGGAGGTAAACAAATCACTTTTGCTTTCGGCCGCGGGTGTGAAGGACGTGTTCGTCATCGCTCTCTGCCCGCTTCATCGTCGTATGCTTTGTTGATATTGTGTTTTCTACTAATGGTTTGTTTGACTTGAAAATGAAACTGTAAGTACACTGTTTTCATTTTCATTACTTAATTATGAACCAACATGGAGCTATCGCCGTAGATGCGGCGATTTCCTCTCTTTTCATGAATTGAACCCTTGAATTATGTCTCGGTGCCGAGAGTGGGCGCGCTCGCGCCAAGTCATGTATTTTGGGCGAAAGTGTGTAATTGAAAAATGTAAGTACTTTTTTCATTATATTTTTGCCCTGTGCGTTCGTTACCGAGAGCGTGATTGCGCTCGGCACGAGCCTTTTATTTTGTATGATAAAATGCAATGAAAGTGGATTCGCAATGCAGTATTCTTTTCATTTTCATTTATTTATTTGCATAATTTTATTTTGATCCATTTTTGGTCTTTACCCGGGAATTGATCCTTACGATTATTTTCTGTGAAAGTGAAATCGCAAGTGCAGTATTCTGTTTCATTTTCATATATTTTATGATAGCATCATATTATTTGGATCAAGTTCCGTTCTTACCCGGGAATTGATCTTTTCCCCTTTAAGTTTCTATGAAGTGAATCGCAAGGGCAGTATTCTGTTTCATTTCATATTACTTTTCACTGCTGTGCGGGGGTAGGGGAAGCGAAGGTCTGCCAGGAAGTCGTCGGAAAGCTCTCCCGCGACTCCCTTGGTATCCGATTCTTCGTCTTCCTTCTTGCCCCCCGCTCAGCTTCTTCATTGTATTTTGTATTTGGGGGGGAGGTACTTCCTTGGCGTTCGGGGGGGTTTTCATGGGGTTGGGCATTCCCCCGTATTCCCCCAGTGCGTGAGGGAACCTCTCTTACTATCTATCTATGCTACCGCAGGTGCTACATCCGTGGGAGACGACCTTGGACAGGTATGGACCACCACGGCGGCAGGGCGTGCCTAGCATCCACGGGCTGCTGCAGCGTCTAGCGAGGTCTGGGGCGGTCTCCACTACTACCACGGCCGCTTATGCTGCTCCCCCCCCCCCCACCCCCCCCTACCTGGTCTACACTCCCACCTGCTGTGTCGGTGACGCCGTCTGCCGCTACTAGGGCCGCCGCCGTACCAGGTGGGGGGTTTGGCCGCTGCCGCCTGTTTTCTTCGTGTTGCCTGCCCCAGACTTCCGCTGTTCCAGCAGCTCGCCCCTGGACCGGCCGCCAGTACCCAGGTTCCGCTGGCTGCCGATGATTCTACGAAGCGATCGCTTGGCCTGCCGTACCTGCCGCTGATGTGATTCCTGCTGCTGATGTGATTCCCGCTGTTGGCTTGGCTGTCCCTTCTGGGTCTACCGCTGCCGCTGTTCCTGCCGCTCCTGAGCTGGTTGCTGTTCCTGTCGCTCCTGGTTCCTGAGCCTGTCCATGCTGGTCCTGCCCACGGTGTGTCTTCCCCAGTCCCAGGTCCTTCCGGACAGGTGCAGTCGGGCCGTGTTGCTTCGGCAATAGCCCCGGCGTCCGGCCTGGATGGGAGGACCTGACGACTGTCTGCGTGAGCTGACGAGGAAGAGGAAGAAGAGGAAGCTGTCATCTTCGTCTTCATCGTCTGCTGCTGCCTCTTCCCCCTTCGACTTCTAAGGCCCATAAGCCGAAGAAGAAGAAGGCTGACTGGCCTTCCCCCCTAGGAAGTCTCCTTCGGGAACTTCTAAGGGCCCGTCCCAACCCCGGTGGGGGGGGACGGGGGGTCCTTCGGCTGGTCCTCCTGCTCCTTCGGGAGCGGGGCCCGTCTCCCCTTCCGTAAGGAAGAGATAGACGGGGACCAGAGGAGTATCGGTTAGCTCTGGTACTTCCTCGCCTGGTGCTAGCGGCGATGCCGCTACGCCAGGTTCCGGCTCGGTCTCTCGTTCGCGAGAGATCCCGAGTGTAATATCGTTCTCCCTCGGGAGACCGTTGCAGCCAAGTTTCGGCGCCAGAGTTCGCTCGGCCGCCCAAGGAGCGGCACGGAGCAGAAGGCTGGTGAGAGCCGCTCAGGTGACTCTCGCCAGGCCAGCAGCCGCTCTTGCAGCGACCAGCTGGTAACCCGGGTTTTCCCCCCTAAGAAGGCTCCTTCGGGACCTTCTAAGGGCCCGTCTCGCTCTGGCGATTCGGGGAGCTCTTCTGCTGGTCCTCCTGCTCCCTCGGGAACAGGGCCCGTCTCTTCTTCTACCAAGGAGAAGAAGACGGGGACCAGAGGAGTACCAGCTTCGGCTGGCACTTCCTCGCCTGGTTCTAGCGGTTCTGCCGCTAAACCAGGATCCGCCTCGGCTTCTCGTTAGCGAGAAGTACCGAGTGGACGGTCTCCCGCGGGAGACCATCCAGCCAAAGTCTTAACCGAAGCGCGGAGCAGAAGACTGGCGAGAGTCGTGTAGACGACTCTCGCCAGGCCAGTGGACGCTCTCGCAGTGACCAGATAGCTGCTCGGGTTGACGTGACGGTCGCTGACCAGCCACGGGTTGAGGCGAGGAAGGGGTCCCCACGGCCGTCGGTACCAGCCATGGCTGGTACCAGCGGCTCGACGCGCCGAGAGGACGCTCCCCGGTCTCACCGCGACAGCGAGCCTAGCAGGTCACCTGACCGCCGCTCGCATCGGGACCGGGCGGAGACGGTAACCAGCAACAGCTCGCCTGACGCTAGAGATCAGCGTCGACGTTCTCAGCCGAGCCTCTCGCCCCAGGCGAGCGGCAAGGCTAGGCCTGCTGCTCGATCGCCACTGCGGGTTGACGATCAGCAGCAGCCCTCCAAGCATGCTGGTCCTGCCAACGAGCTAGGGGGGAGCGTCAGGTCTGCCTCTCCTGTACCTTCAACCTCCTCCGGCTACACCGGGAGGAGCGAGGTACCTAGGAGTGATCGCGAGAGGTGTGCCGCTCGCGATCCCGCTATGACGCCGTATGGACCAGGCACGGTTTTCTAGACCGACCAGACATACGCGCAAGTAGCTGGAGGCGACCGTCATGGGGTCTGCCGCTGTTCCTCCTTCTGAAGGAGGAGTATCTCGGGATCTGTTCTTGCTGGAGGGACTGGACGGTCCTACTCTGCAAGACGCGGTTACTCCCGAGATACAGAGGAATTTTGCAGAAGTCATTAAGCTGATTCGTCAGCATAATGACCTTGCGGAAGGATTGCCGCTCCCACCAGCAGAGCCCACGTCTCTGCTCGAGTCGTTTTGGGGCCCGAGAGGGAACCCAAACCGACGGTGGGTCTGCCGCGATCGGAGCTTGCCGATTCTGTCTCAAACCAGAGTCTCTCGTCTCCGGACAAGAAGGCTCTCTCAGTTCTGGCCGGTCGATCAAGCTACTTCCACCTCCTCTACTGCGACAGCGGCGTTTCTACGTGTCTTCGGACACCGTATTTAAATACTCTTTCGGTCCTCCTGTGAGGTTTCGACCTCGACGAGGACTGGAATGAGTCGAAGGTGGACGGTACTTCGGCTCTCTCCTGTCAGGTGTCGATCAGCCCCACCCAGACGACGTTCACAGTGGCGGGCAGACCCTTACCTACAGTGAGATTGTTGTAACCCTCCGCGGGAAAACGTTTTCTCCTGACGGTACGTTTTCCCAGACTCTGAGGCTGCTCCTACTCTTCTCCAACTGCTAGTTCCACTGGGAAGGCGAGCGAGTATCCAATTCCTCCCCCGTTCCCTCTCTCCTTACGGCTACGAGGGAAAGGGGAGGGATCCTACAGAGATTTCTCTGTAGGATCCCACGTTGGGGACTGCGCTACCGGGGGGACCTTCGGGTCCTACCTGACGTAAGCCCCGGTCGTTGAGGAGGGATCCTGCCCCATTCTCGATTTCTACGGGAATCGAGGAGGACCACCAGCGATTCGTTTGACAAAATTCGGTTTCGCAGAAGAATGCTTAGAATTCTACGGAATTTCTAGCGCATTCAGAGTGTTTGAGTTTTTTACGATCTCCAAACACTCAGGCGAGACCACGGTCCAAAGTGAGCGAGACGAGAATCCCCGATATGTTACTCGATAATCGGGAACCTCGCCTATGCTCGAATTCCTGGATTTTGTACATGAACTTTCCTGTCAGATATATACTTAGCTATACGTCTCTGACGTCACGACAGAATTCAAAACTCGCGGCACACGCGACAGGTAGGTCAGGTGATCTACCTTATCCGCGCGGGTGGCGGCTGTAAGAACCAATCTCCCTTTCCAGCCAGAATTTTTCTGTCGCCGGTGACGACTACACCTGGGTTTGTTACCTTCCTGACAGTTCTTTATTCATTTCTCGTTGCCGTGGATTTATTTGGACTGACTTTCGGTGAAGTACCTGATCTTGTTGGCTTGGCATACGCATTTGTGGATTGTTTTTGGATATTGATTTGGATTTTTCTTTGATTTCGAGATGTCTGAGTTAGAGGTTAAGAAATCTTCTATGTTTAGAGTGTGCTCTATGGATGAATGCAAGGTGAGACTACCGAAAGCTACGGTAGATCCTCACACAGTTTGCTTTAAATGTAGAGGGAAAGAATGTTCTTTTGTTAAACCCGTGTAATGAGTGTGAGAAGTTGGATGAGGGTGAATAAGGAAGGCTCTTTCTTCCTACTTGAGGAAGTTAGAGAAAGACAGGGTGAGAAAGGCTTCGTCTAGGAGTTCTAGTAAGTCTCGTATTAGCGAGGTAGAAGAAAATCCTGTTGTAGCATTAGAACCTTCTCCAGTTTCAGCTCCTGCGCCCTGCATCGAACCTACGGAAGTGGCAACCATGAGAGCCACGATCCTTAGCATGGAAAAGAAGATTCGTTCGTTGCAAGGTAAGAGTAGTGAAGGTGAATTGTGCAGTGACCCCAGTGCAGTGGAGGGTGCGTCTGATCGGCTCCTTAATGCTTCCAGGCCTAGACCTCTTCCAGACTCCCAGTCCCAGTGGAGGAGGAAAGTCAAAATATAAGCCGCAGGAAGGTTAGGGAGGGAAAAGAACTCCCACCGATCAGGCGTCCCCTCGGTAGATCCTGATGCTCGTACCCAGGCTGCCCTTGTTCGCGCGAAGAAGGAGGTATTGCGCCAATGCTTCTCTTCTTCTTCCTCACCTTCGCCTAGAAGAGGATGGAGCGCCTCGGATTCTTCGCGACCGCTGAAGAGAGCCTGGAAGGCGCCTGGCTCCTTTCCTTCCAGCCCGGAAGTTTTTCCAGAAGAGCCGGAAGTAGAGATCAAGAAACCAGGAGGGAGCAGGAGTTCTCGCCTCATAGTAGGCTTCGAGCCTCTTCTCCGGTGGAGGATTTTGCAAGATCTCCAGCTCGAATCTTGCTGGACTGCAAGCGCAGATTTCGGCGCTGGCGGGCTCCTTGGCAGGAGGAACGCGTCGGAAAGACGTCTCTCTCCCTGTCAAGAAGTCGAGGATTCCTTCGCCTGTGTTACCGTCTCAGTCAGAGTCGGTTCTCTCTCCTTTATCAGCGGATGGAAGGAGGCGCTCTTCCCTCGGCAGGCGCTTGTCGTCTTCCAGGCGTCAATCGCCCAAGAAGCTTTCTCCTGGTGGGACTACATCTCTCCAGTAGGAAGGATCTAGCCGCCTAGTAGGCGTTCGTCTAAAGACAGGCGTACAGCCTGTCTTCTCGCGCATTTCCGAAGATCCTTCATTCTCCGATAAGAGAGCCTACTCTTTGATGGATTCGTCAAGAGACAGGATCTCGCCTTTTTGTTGTTTAGGCGCCTTGAGCCTAGTAGGCGCTACTCCCCAAGTAGACGTCTCTCCCGCTCCCAAGCGTGGTGCGGAGGATAGGCGCTTTTCTCCTGATAGGCGCGGCTCTCCTTTTAGCCGCTCGGTTCAGGACAGGCGTGTAGAGCCTGAAAGATATGTCTCTTCTGGGAGACTACCCTTTGAAGAGACACACAAGTCGGGAGCGAAGTTTGTGGAGCATGGTAGACGCCGGTCTCCTAGTAGGCGACCTTCTCCAGGGCTTCGCTCTCCTGTATGTAGGCTACAGAAGCTCCTAGTAGGCGACCTTCTCCAGGGCTTCGCTCTCCTGTATGTAGGCTCCAAGAGCCTAGTAGGCGTTCGCCCCATGGTAGGCGCAGCTCGCCTGGCAGCCGCTCTCCTTTGAACAGGCGCATGGATCCTGAGAAGCGCCTTGAGCATAGTAGGCTCTCCTCTCCTAGCAGGCGCTCCCCTTTGGAAGCCCAGAATTCTAGGAGTAGGATTAAGGAGCAAAGAGCACGCACTCATCAGAGTAGGAAGGGACTCATTCGAGAGGAGCTCTCCAGAAACTTTGGCTTCCCCTGATAGCGCCAGTCTGCTACTAGACACTCTCTAGACAGGCGCATTTCTTTAGAGAAGGCTAACTGCCCTCGTAAAGAAGCGGAGGGTTCTTCAGTGGATGAAGTTGAACCTTCAGAAGAGGATTTGGTGAAGGACTCGTCAGTTTCGTCCTATAAGATCCTTACAGATCTCCTTCTTCAAGAGTTTGGAGACTCCCTTACTCCCGTCGCTCCTCCGTCTCCTCTCTCTTTATTCTCGACTTCGAAGAAGACGAAAGTTTCCTCTTGTGTGAGGATGAAGCCAACCATCTCAATGAAGAAGGCTTTGAGAGGTTTTGGTGATTGGCTGCTTTTCTAAAGGAAGAGAAAGGGAAGACTGTGTTTTCTTTCCCTCCTTCCAAGCTTACGGGCAGACTTGGATTTTGGTACGAGTCTGGAGAACCCCTAGGTCTGGGTCTTCCTTCATCGGCGGATGCGGACTTCTCTTCTCTGGTAGATGCAGCACGACGCTCGGCTCTTTTGTCTGCTAAGACTACCTGGGCTATGAACGAGCTTGACCACCTGCTGAAGGGAATGTTTAGAGTCTTGGAAGTCTTCAACTTCCTTGACTGGTCTTTGGGGGTCTTGGCTAAGAAGACTCAGAACCCGGATGCTATTTCGCCAGAAGATCTCAACAGTGTTCTAACGTGCATTGACAAAGCAGTTAGAGATGGATCGAGCGAAATAGCCTCCCTATTTGGAGCAGGGATCCTTAAGAAGAGATCAGTCTTCTGCTCGTTTCTAACTAAGTCTGTTTCGCATGCCCAAAGAGCCTCTCTCCTGTATTCGCAGCTCTCGCCTCTGCTATTTCCGAAGAAGATAATCCAGGACATCTCAGGATCTATCTCTGCGAAGGCGACTCAGGACATGCTCGCGCAGTCGGCACGGAAGCCTAGGACCTCCTTCCAGACGAAGATGAAGAAGGACACTCCAGCTAGACAGGAGCCCTTTCGAGGGGGCCCCCCTTCTAGAGCCTCTACCTCGAGAGGTAATAGACCTTTCAAGAGAGGTAGATCCTTCTCACGCTCTGTCAGAGCTAAGAAGTAGGGAAGTAGTCCTCCAAACACCAGTAGGTGCCAGACTTCTAAGATTCTCGGAAGCCTGGGCAAAGAGAGGAGTGGACAACTGGTCCCTCTCGATTATAAGGAAAGGATATCTGATTCCTTTTACGGAAAGACCACCGTTGACAACGACTCCGAGGGAGTGGTGGCCAGGTACAGGGATCCCATCATGACCGCCTTGCTTTAACACAAGCAGTGGAACAAATGTTCGAGAAAGAGGCTATAGAGCTAGTGAGAGACCCTTGCTCAGCGGGCTTTTACAACCGCCTTTTTCTAGTTCCAAAAGCCTCAGGAGGATGGAGACCGGTTCTGGATGTAAGCGCCCTCTGAAATTTCTTTGTAAAAGAAAAGAAGGAAGTTCGCCATGGAGACGACATTCCCTCAGTGTTGGCGGCCCTTCGGCCAGGGGACTGGATGGTGTCCCTAGATCTTCGGGACGCTTACTTCCATGTGCCTATCCATCCTTCGTCGAGGAAATATCCTCAGGTTCATGATGGGAGGAAGGATATTCCAGTTCAGGGCTTTGTGCTTCGGCCTTTCAACAGCCCCTCAGTCTTTACAGGCCTAATGAAAAATGTAGCAAGATGGCTACATTTGGAGGGAGTCAGAGTGTCCCTTTACTTGGACGACTGGCTGATCAGAGCCAAGTCGCAGAAAAGATGTTTGGAGGACCTACAAAAGACCCTTTTCATGACTAAGTTCTCTGGGACTTTTGGTGAACTTTCAAAAGTCTCAGTTGATCCCCAGTCAAGATCGTATCTATCTGGGGATTCGGATTGGCTTCTCTGGATTTTCGGGCTTTTCCGTCTCCAGAACGGATAGCCCGAGGGTCAGAGAAAGTCAAAGCTTCCTAGAGAAAGAAGTATGCACAGCGAGGGAGTGGATGAGTTTGTTGGGGACACTCTCCGTTGGAGCAATTCCTTTCTCTAGGAAGGTTGCACCTCAGACCTCTCCAGTTCTTTCTACAGCGAAACTGGAGGTGTCGTTGTCCGCAAAACCTAGAGTTCGCCTTCGAGATCTCAAGGGAAATCAAGAAGGACCTCTCTGGTGGGCCAACCCTCTCAGGTTTGCAGAAGGGATGTCCCTTCACATTCCGAACCCCAACCAAGTGTTGTATTCCGACGCCTCGGAAACAGGTTGGGGAGCGACGCTCGGCTCAAGAGAAGTGTCAGGCACCTGGAACAAGGAACAGGTGACCTGGCACATCAACAAGAAGGAGCTGATGGCTGTTTGGCTAGCTTTGAAAGCTTTCGAGCCCCACGTCCTAGCTTCAGCAGTACAGATCAACTCGGACAACACCACGGCCCTGGCTTACATCAGGAAGCAGGGGGGGACTCACTCTTTCTCCCTGTACGAGACAGCAAAGAACTTCTGCTGTGGGCAGAGGAAAGGAAGATTTGTCTCCTTACCAGGTTCGTACAGGGAGAAAAAGAACGTCAGAGCAGACCTCCTAAGCAGGAAAGATCAAGTCCTGCCTGCAGAGTGGACTCTTCACGAGGATGTTTGCCAGGACCTGTGGAAGCTTTGGGGCAAGCCTCATATAGACCTCTTCGCCACAGCCAAGAATGCGAGGATATACCAACTACTGCTCTCCTATATCGGACCCGAGGGCAGTGTCGATAGACGCTTTTCTACTAGATTGGAAGGGTCTAGACATGTATGCTTTTTCCTCCATTCAAGATACTGGGAGAGACTCTAAAGAAATTTGCAGAATCGGAGGCAGCAAGGATGACGCTGGGTAGCACCGTTCTGGCCCGCACAACGAAGTGTGGTTCACAGAGGTACTGGAATGGTTAGTAGATCTTCCGAGAACATTACCACAGAGGACGATCTGCTCAGACAACCCACTTCGAGAGGTATCACAACCCTCCCCGCTCTAGATCTGACTGGCTTCAGACTGTCAAAAGTTTGGTCAGAACGAAGAGGCTTTTCTCTGCAAAAGTTGCAACGGCTATCGCAGCAGCAAGAAGGCCTTCTACCCTTAGAGTCTACCAATCGAAGTGGGACGTCTTTCGGCGATGGTAGGAACCATCACTTTTCCTCTTCCAGTACCTCTGTGACCCAAATAGCAGACTTCTTACTTTTCCTTAGGGAAGAAAGTGGATTGGCGGTATCAACCATTAAAGGCTATCGTAGATGCTATCTGCAGTGTTTAGGCACAGAAACTTAAACATTTCAGAAGATAAGGACCTTCATGATCTATTAAGATCGTTTGAAACATCCAAGAAGGTTTCTCCAGGGGTTCCGAGTTGGAATCTGGATGTAGTGCTACGTTACCTGAGGTCCAATAAGTTCGAACCGCCTCAGTCTGCATCGTTTAGAGACCTCACGAAGAAGACAATTTTTCTCTATGGCATTGGCTTCCGCAAAGAGGGTTAGTGAACTCCATGCTACTGAAGGAAATGTGGGATTCAGAGGAGATGCAGCTATCTGTTTGTTCCTTCCTTCGTTCTTAGCCAGAACGAGAACCCTCAAATCCTTGGCCTAGGAGCTTTGAAGTACAAGGATTGTCTGCATTAGTAGGCGAGGAAGCAGAGAGGTCGCTTTGCCCAGTAAGAAGTTTGAAATTCTATCATACAGAGAAAGAAAAACAAAAAACTTAAGGGCAATGATGTCAAACTTTGGTGCTCTGTAAGAGATCCAAGGAGGACTCTTTCGAAGAATGCGCTTTCTTTCTTTATCAGAAGCCTGGTGAAAAGAAGCGCATGCGATATGTGATGAAAGTCAATTCAAAGTCCTTAAGGTCAAAGCTCATGAGGTAAGAGCTATTGCCACGTCATTGACTTTTAACAAAAACATATCCCTGAGTAATTATTATGAAGGCAACATTCTGGCGTTGCAACTCAGTCTTTGCAAACCACTATCTGAGAGACGTCAAAGTTACGTATGAAAAGTGCTTCGGGTTAGGCCCGTACGTTATCGGCGGATTCGGTGCTGGTCAGGGAGCTGAGACATATCCTTAGTAGTATAGATTTTTTCCCCTTGTTAGGTTGTAAGTTTTTGGTTGTTTGAAAGAACATGGCAGGTAGGCATGTTTTTCATTTCGTAGTCTAACAATGATTAGATTGGTTAGGTGATCGGTTTATGTTTGAGGCTTCCTTGCAATGATAGTGGTTGAGGGGTTTCTGTCATATAAGTGGGCGAATCCCCGTTGACAGATCCTGCTCGGATTCTATCAAGTAAGCGGATAACCAAATCCCTTTGATAGACCCAAAGAGTCTGTCAGCTGTAGGTCACGCCCTCGCTGAAGCTCTTAAGGCAACGCAAGACTCATAGACAGTAACTACGAAGTCTTCTGCCTAAACAGGTAAGAACCAAGGTTGTATTTACTCCACAACTAGTGTTGTTTTCCCCTTTTTTCCATATTTATATTGCTGTCTCTTTCCCTCCACCAAGGGTGTCAATCGCTAAGTATATATCTGACAGGAAAGTTCATGTACAAAAAATGTTATTGTTAGTATACAATAAGGTTTTGTAGTCATACTTACCTGGCAGATATATACGATTGATGGCCCGCCCAGCCTCCCCTCAGGAGACCGGTGGAAGGAAAATTCTGGCTGGAAAGGGAGATTGGTTCTTACAGCCGCCACCCAGCGGGGGGGGGGGGCGGTGGTTAAGGTAGATCACCTGACCTACCTGTCGCGTGTGCCGCGAGTTTTGAATTCTGTCGTGACGTCAGAGACGTATAGCTAAGTATATATCTGCCAGGTAAGTATGTACAAAACCTTATTGTATACTAACAATAACATATTTCTAGCATTGGGAAGAAGACTGCTGCTGAAAGAAACTATCTCACAGTAGGCGACCAACCATAGAGAAGATCGGACGGGAATATCCAGTTTGGCTTGAACTATCGTCTTAGTATTCTGTTCACCATTGAAGCTTTCCTTCGAGGAAGACTTCTCCTTCACTCTCTTTGATAGAGATCGAAGGTGGTCGATCTCCAATCCTTATTTTGTTTTCTTGAAGGAAAGAATTTAGGATGGAGATCGTTGTTCAGAATCCTACAAATATACTACGTATATTAACCTCGCGACATGATTCTACTAAGCAGTTGACTTGTCCGAGGTCGGCGCATATCCTAGTTAATCTACTATTGCTACTTAGAAGAGAAGTATTCTAATTGAACTGCAACTCAAGGTTGCCTGCAACCTCCCAGGAGTTTTCAGTTTCAATTTTATATACTTATGGTTTTGTCACGACAACACCATTTCAACTTTTATATTTACCGAAATTCGTTTCGCCTAAATATAATTGCTCGAGCATATCTATTATGCTCGGTAGTTCTAGACCGAACGCATTCCTTCGTGGAATAATGGATTACTTTGCAAACTCAGGATGACGAGTCCGCGAGAGCTCAGGTCTCAACTACTGCGTATTGAACTGCCTGATAGCAGCTCAGTATCAGCTGGGCCTCCGAGATGCACGGTCAGTTATGTCTCTCTCTCCCCTGCTTTGATTGACTAGGTCTCTGATTAACGGGGATTCTCGCAATAATGAAGGACCATATGCTGTGACGTCTAGATTCCATCGCCTTCGACATTGCGAGAATTTTCAACAGAGATACCTCTTGGACTCTTTCATCTTTCTGTTTACCGCACGGTAACAGAAGTCTGTACAAGTCTCCCGCTGCATCGCACTGCGATAATGCGAATGATTTTGCAGACATCTGAGTTTGTCTTCAAAATATCTCGTATTCGTAGGTGTACAATTGTTCATTGTTCAACCCGAATTACAAGATGTGTCAGAAGACATCGCCTACTCTCCGACCTGAACAGCTCTACTTCCAAATGTTCAGCCCATGAGAAGCAGTTCTTCAGGCGGCTTTCCCCTGTGTTTTCATTACTGAAGAACGCCCCGCTTTCATTGCAACTACGACTTCTCACCGGACAGCAATGAAATAGCGGTTAGCGTTTTTCAGTCATTTGTAAGCACAGGTTATGAATCTGGAGAATCCTTCTCTCGATTCGTCTGTGAAGACGTAGGTTTGCATTCAATATCTACCTTCGTCTTCAACGGTACATAGTGTTGTTTCTCCTTAGCTGAGATTCAACAACCATGAGATGTTTTGCCTTCAGGGACCTCGGTCTCTAGAAGGCAATTGACTTTCGCCTGCTGGGCACATGCCTTAAGAGAATCATCACGTCGCTGTCCAGCATTGGTGACAAACAAATACATTATTTGTTTGGTCTCTCGGCATAACCCTTTAAAGGCGAAGGTCACGTGACTTACTCGGATGCTTGGACAACTTGCCTCCTACCGAACGCAGTCAGTCGGCAGCTGTCAGAGCGCCCGAGTCAGTTACGAACTACGCTGTTGACTTAGTTCGGTTGTTACAGAGCAATCATTACTTCGTTTTAATAGCTTGTCACAGTACCCATACCATCGACACCCACCATGGAGTGTCGGTGTCCTATCCACTACCAAGAACTTCGCTGCATGGGGATAGGAGGATGCGAGAGACTTCGTGGCAAACGGACAGACCAGTATGGGTACTGGACATCACCGAAGTAGAGAAGAGGGATAGGTCATGCGACTATTTCCTTCTTTTCCTCTGAGGAACTGCTGACTTCTTCTCCTGCGAAGTCAAGCATCCAGGGGATGGGGATCCGTGACGCCCTCGCTTTCGTACCGAACTTCGTTAAGCGCAAGACTTCAGAACCCTTCGGGTCCCTGACGATTGGTTCGAGTCGTTCACAATCCCCTCCCTAATGGACTTCACCACCTTCGATGCGAAGGAGATGCTGCCTGGTAGGCCTAAAAGTATTTTTCCAGCGAATTTTTAAAAAAACTTTTGTATCTCGACGTAAAATACGTCCAGTCGGCACCTGAGAGACAAAAAATGTCGACGTAAAATACGTCCAGTCGGCGTTTAAGGGTTAATATGGGATCAGCTAAATTTAACAGTTGGTAAGATTCATCTCAAATAATATAAATTTTCATAATAAAATTTATTATTTGGATACTTAACTATTGTTAAAGTAAACCCACCCAGCTTCCTCACAACTTAGTGGGCTGTCAAGGAGAATTCTGACAAGAGCTAAAACATTCAAAACACACCTGGTGGAGAACAGGTAACTAGACAGTCATCCAGGCAGCCATTCGATTTTTTTTTGTATGCATACTCGCCTGATCGGCGGGGAGATATAGCTAAATTTAACAGTCGGTAAGTGTCCAAATAATAAATTTTATTATGAAAATTTATATAATATCACCTTTTTAAGCAGTGCAAGAGAATTAACTAGTGATTTGATTCTTGTGAACATTTCAAAGTGAATTAGGGCCAAAACCATCACGCTATGATATTTAGCAGAAAAAGATACTGTATGAAAGTAAGGCACTACTGGCAAATAAGATTGTACCCCAGGTGTGTTATTTGTAATGTATGATGTTAGATAAATACAGTATGTTTGGTAGTTTTTATAATCTTTCCTTAACCAAGTAAAATGTGACCGGTAGCTTTAATATTTGCAATTACATTTAATTTCTAGACCCTAAGTTTTATTACAGTCCCATGCCATTCAGATACAGAATAATTTTGTATTTTTTATGCTTCTGCTTTGCATAAATATCAGTATAAATTTATGGCTAATTATTTGATCATATGCATTAGATAACCAGTTGCATTAGATAACCATAGAAGTAATTTCTTTACTAATTGGTAATTGGTATTTATGAGTTACAAACATCCTAGACCTTAAATGGGAGTATTGCTGTCAGTGCACCGCATGTGGTGCATTGTAGGCATTACTTAAGGGTGTCAAAAGTGTCCTGTTGGTTCATAGCCTCACCCACATTTTAGCCATTTACCTTACCTCTGTACCTTTCTATGATCTATGATCTTGAACTATTACATCACCTCTTGCGCAACTGTGGGGTTTTCTCCCTTATCTTCCTTTAGATCCTAGTACTTTATCTCCATTATTATCTGGTTCTCTTTATTTTTCTGTTTAGAGTTTTGTTGGTTAAAATAATACTGAAGAGAATGTTGTAGTATCTAACTCCTCCTGGGGTTGATGCACTTTGCATATTTGTTACATTTTTGTCATAAGTAGTGTGTCTATATTTTGTGTTTGATGCTTGTTATCATTAACCAAATTACTTTGCAGGTGGAGGCACAGGATTCATAGGCACAGCTTTATCTAACAGTCTAAAAAAACGGGGCTATGATATTCTTATTGTATCTAGAAAACCAGGGCTGTGGAGAACAACTTGGGTGAGTACTTCAGTGTCTTGGGTGTTGTTTTTTGTGCATCAATATCTCACATTTTCATCAGATTCTTATAGTTTACTTAGTGGGAAGACTGCTTTAGGGAAGGTAAGAACATAGTGGTACAAAGAGCTTCATTTTGTTCTCATGAGCAAGCTGGTAGGTAAATAGTGGCAAGTTGGTGAAGGGATGGGAGTACCACCCACTCCCATGACAGTCATTCCTCACTTTTTCTCTGGCTGTGTTACTGGATTGCCCTTCTTGGTTATTTTTTTGGCATTGGTTTTTGGTTGAAGTAAGAATGATCGGTGTTAGTTTTCCCAGTGAGGGGAGTAAAGAGCAACAATGCTCCAGGTTCCAGGTGTGATTGTGTGTGTTGGTGCTCTGAAACCCCTGAACGTTAACCAGTATTTGTTTTTTCTTTTTGCGTGGATCTAATGTTTTTCATGAATTTGCCATGTTTGGAGTATTGCCATTTGTTTTATGCTCAGTGGAAGAAGTTTGCTACAAAGATGAAAAGATCCAGGAAGAGGTAGTAAATCTCCTCTCACATGTATACCTCTTAATGTATCAACTTCTGTTGTGACCTTTACTTTACACTCTGAACCTGTTACTTGTTGTTGTTTGAAGGGTTGGCAAGAGTTTTTATTAACTTATCTGCTCTATCTGCTTGTGCACGGACAGGTAATGGGCTACTGGATCTCCTATACTGAGGAAGACAAATAAAATGGGTAGAAATTTATTTTAATACATCAAGGAATGAACAATACAGTCTACCTGTTACTATAAAGGAGTTTGAATTTGCTTCAATTAAGTGTAGTAAATTTGCTCTTAAACTGGATGATATAACAGTGATTAAACATACACCAGAAAATACCAAGTTCTTCATATTAAGCCGTATTACTGTACTAATCAAATTTTTGAAGAACATATCTTTCCTAAACAGGGAGATATTAAAATTACTCTTGTTTGTGAAACCAGGGAAGGACTTTCAATAGAGTTACCATCTCATTGCATTGACATTATGTCTGTGTAAGATTATGGAAAAAGTGAACACATGTTTGATGTGATACTTGGAACATGGTAAATTTCTGGGCTAAACCTGTGTCGCTCCGTGAAATGTTCCTATAGCACTCATTTCTAAGGTATAAATATTGCTAAATATACCAGAGAAAAGACTATATGGATAATACCAGGATAAACCTGGTTCGCTCACCCTTGTATTAGGGTGTCGGTATAAAACTGGGGCGAGTGATACCACTACCAGAGGTCTCCTGCCATTTAGTCTCTTCCTTTGTCAATTCCCCTTTCAAATTAGGCGCCATACCAGCGCCATCTACCGCTCACTACCGCTACTACTAGCGCCTCGATAGCCATTCCTTTAAATAGCACTGTCGTGTACACTTGTGTCTTTGACAGTAACGACATTATTTTGGAATAATATGACATGCTATAAACGCCAGGGATCTTCGGTATCTAAGTCGAGTACTGCAATTATCAATTTGTGTTTGTAAGGGTAGCAAAATTAATCATAAGTATGTTTTATGTGTATTTTACATAAACGGAGCCTAACTTGCACCGCTCCTGAGTCAGCCATTACATACATCGCTACCCCTAACTTTATGACGACTTCCAATTGGTCATCTATACTAATTGTAGTCGCGTTGTTATTGATTTTGCACTCACTCAAGGGTTACAAAAATTTATATCCTGACGTTTTATAATAGATATCCTGGCGCGAGGATGATTCGGGCCTACTTACACAAACCAAGGAGATTCCTCCTTGGTTTGGGAAGTAGGTCAGATGGGTATTCCTTCCAACTGGAGAGGCTTCTCCCCTTCGATGTGTCGGATCGGGAGTTCAGCCTATCTCCCCCCCCCTCCCCTTTTCCCTTGGTCTGCTTAAGGAGGATACCTCCTTCACCTTACCAGGCTGGAATTCCCTGAGGGAGGGGTGTAAGGCCCTTAAGGACCTTATTCTGTTTCGTGAGCTTCCCTGGCCTACCTTGCCAGATCGTGATTGAAATCACGTCTCGGGAAGGTTGGGCTAGCCGCTCAAAGCCCCCCTGGCTGTCCTGACCAGATCGTTCCGATCGAGAGAAGGTTAAGCTAGCTGCTCTTTAAACAGAATTATGTACTTATCCTCTTTATCCTTATCCCCTCTCGCGCCAGGGCTATTGTATAGTGTTTATTATCATATGAATTATTGTATTATTGTAATCAGTGGGCAGTCGGTCTATAGACCGTTAGCCCCGGTGATCGATTGGATCCACTTCTTACCGCAAGGTGTTCCACCTGGCCGGTCGTAGTGTCCAATTGATTGTGTGTGAGCCATCCCTCTAGACGCCCTCCCTCCCCCCATTCACCTTGATGGGATGACATAACTTGGTAGCGCTACTTCAGGTAGCCATCCGAGTCCTATCCCCTCTTGCAGAGGGGGGGGAGTGGTTATAGTCGAAAGGGGTACTCCTCGCCTTACGTAGTAGGAGTAGTACGATAGTACCCGCCCAGACGAGCCCAGGTAAATTACCCGGCTCGTTAGGACGGTATTAGCCACGCACTCTCTTCTCGCCTTTCCTATCCCCAGTTCCCTTCGTCATCTATCCGTCCACCTCGGTGGATCCGGGATCCAACGGAGATCGTCTAGTTATGCATATAACAAACACGATTCCTTTACGATCAGATTCAGGCCTAGGTTTTACCTATTCCCCTGTTTCGATCCCTAAGCTGGACCCGGGGGATAGAGAGATAGCATTGAAAGGGAACTGGGACCTGAAGGAGAATTTTGCCTTTCATATCCTCAGTCCTCCATACATTATCTATCCTTCCGCCTCGTCGGGCCCGGGATACAGCGGAGATCGTTCAGTTATGCATATAACAACACGATCTCCCTTACGATCAGATTCAGGTCTAGGTTTTACCTATTCCCCTGTTTCGATCCCTTAGCTAGACCCGGGAGATAGAGAGATAGTATTGAAAGGGAACTGGGACAGGAAGGAGCATAGATTCTCTGCTCCGGTACAGTATTCATTTAGTTATTTTAATTTATTTTAATTTGTTTTAAAATATGCGTTATGTTTTCGATCGGTTTACTACGCCGGGTAGTCGACCCCGGCAGGTAACCTAGAATCGAGGCATTTATTTATCCTTACCTAGCCTCTCTCTCCCCCGTTTTCATTATACCTCTGCGCCCCACCCCGGTGGCGGTGACCATGAGCTAGCAGAGGCATTCTTAGTTTACTAAGAAAACCTCTCCGATGCCGACGGATTCGGGCCAAGTCTAACTTTCCCCGGTTTCGTTGGTATTAAGCTTAATATACATATATGATATATATATATAATATGTATATATATTATTACAAGTCTATGAGGTGAATGCATAGCGGGGTTGGAGCTGGCGGGAAAGGATAATATGAATGTCTTACATAATGCATGCCGCCGCAATTTATTATAGCGATGACAATGTAGAATGCAGGTCCCACCGGAGTTACCTCCAGCGGATCTACATGTAGTGATACTCCGGTATCGATTCTAATATTACATACTCTGCCAGATACATATCCGGCGAGTCCATACAAAGGTACTTATGTATCATTTTGTAATTACAGATGGTACGCTGTCAGAAGACAACCTGCACTGCAACCCCGCAACAGCAGGACAGACAGGAAGTATGCTGCACTCACGCAGGCTGTGCAGTCCAATGAACGACTTGTCGGTCTGGCAACCAGTTGAGAGTGAAGTCTGTTACGATTTGGTTTTGGGACTTCACTACTGAGACAGTAAGTACCAATTCATTGAATGATTAGTTCACAGAATGAGATGTTGGGAATAATTGGAGAGATATTGAGAGTTATCAATGACTTAGGATACTTTTAAAAGAGGATACTTTTTAAAAGTAACTATCTCTTTCAGAAGCTCCCTTATCTACCCAAATGCAGAAGTATCAGCAACGGTACCAGTAGATTTGGCAGCCCCGATCATTGCCAAGATCCACGAAGATAAACAGGCCATGCTGGCAGAGGACCTAGAAGGTTTAGAATAAGAAGTCGTCAGAGAGGTCGCAGCAATCAACCTGGACGACCAATGAAGGCTGATACCCAGGACGAAGGTAGGCTATGTGAAGCATTTGGTAAACGGGCAAAAGGACTACCTTTTAGCTCGTCTCATTCCTCTTCTTCATTTTAAGAGTTTACCAAGAGACCTACGACTTCGAGGGATAAGCCAGGGTCGGTAATCCATAAGGTAAGCTGAAATAGTCACTCATAGGTCTATTACAAGTCCCTTCCTAAACCTTCCAAACTGAAGGCCATTTGGGAAAGTCGTTCTAGTTCGTCATCAGCCACCAAACTGGTGACGAACGCGACAAAATCTGCCACACACAGGCAGGCATCGAAGACAAAGGCATCTAAACCCAGATCCCAGGATCCCAGGTTTAACCCAACATGTTTTCCAGCTTGCTGAGGCAGGAGATGGGTAACCTGGCTCAGTCCAATTCTAAATAACTTCACAACTCAGTTGTTCTCGAATATGAAAACGTCAGGTCAGTCTATTCAGTCGTTAGTACAAGGACTGAAGATCTAGGAGACCTTGAAGCAAGGAGTCCTCCAACCCAGAAAGCCACAACAACTCTGGGCAGTACCAGACACATCCAATTGTGTCCCTTCAAAACAATAATCCTTGGTGGTTACCATCACATGCCCCCTTCTCAGAGGGCATACTGACGATTGAGGGGGGGGAACCCGGCCAGTAGAGGACTTTGTGTTCCTTTCACCGGGTCTCAAATGCCCTTGTTCAGGCTATGCACGTCTGATCGAGAACGCACTGATCTGGGAAGACAAAGCGCCTAGGGAAATGGCCATCTTCCCCAGAGACCAAGCTCAATCAGCCTGGGTTCAAACCCTGGCAGATTGGTAATGCACAAATACCAAACTGACATGCCACAATAATCCCTTCACGATTTTTGTGGTGCTAGACGACACGCCCATTTCGTGTACCTCTAAAGTAGTAGAGATTACATTTCAGGCAACAGCAAATGACAAATCTATACATTATATCAGAGAGACGGATTTACCATCCGTGGTCTCTCTGGGAGGAATGGAATGCAGGGTAGACGCCCCGGCGACATTCTTGGTAGGCATATTGAACAAAAATTGTGCTACAACGCTCTTCAGCGAGCTTTTACCGAGACTCCCAGAAGCATTGGTAAAGACGAAGTATGAAGCCAGAAGTCGCTTGACTAGGTCTTTCAATTCCGCCACTATAGCGGAAATGACAACCTCGGTCTATACGGACGAACCATGGTTCAAGATCCGGACAAGTCATTGCTTCACACCTTATGGTGCGATGTATATGACTTTGCAATAGCCAGGAAGAACTGCAGAAAGCATGTCTTGGCCGATGCGTTTATTCGCCATGAACCTAATAGACTCATCAAAGCTTAGATCTGGGGGGCGAACTTGTTCCCCGAGACCGTATGAACAGAATCCCGGGCGAAGCATCTAAGGTCAACCAGAGCTTGCGAGTTCGCTGGGGCTTGATCCCCAAGAGGAGATTTCAATCCTCTGGAACACAGCCCACGGGTAAGAAGAGAGCAAAGGGGTTCTAGTCTTTCTAGACAAATTAACCTCAAACAGTGTTACAAGCTGTTCAAGTAGGCCAGCTAGGTCAACCATCCCCCTCAAATGGTCAGCCACAACAGTCTGTGCTGCTGTAGAACCAGCCCTCTCAGCAGCACCAAAGCTCGGCTTCTTTACCTCTTCCCCGCCCATAAGGCCTCCGATAAGAACCATGTGTATGTCACAGATACAACAGGTTCACAAGAGGTAGCCGAGCCGGAGCAACTTTCCGTAGAGCTGGCGGAAGAACTTCCGGCAAGGAAGAGACTTCACAGAAAGCCGGCGCAACCGACCTTCGACGAACCAGTGAGAATCTTCAGGTAGGAGGAAAGCGGTGCTTATTCAAGAACCGCTGGGAATCAGCACTTGGTCGCACAGCATAATAGCAAAAGGTCGGGTATGGAGTGGGGGAAAGGCCCTCCTCCATCAACCAAAATTTATCAACATCCAAATGCTGGATGAGATAAAGGACACCTAAGACTTTCTGTAGAAGAAAGTAATTACAGGTGCAAATACTTAAAATTTCAGGGACACTTCTCCAGCGATTCCATGAAGATTCAATCAAACCAAGAGTAATATTAGACTTGTCTCATTGGAACTCATACATTCAATACGACAAGTTCCATATGCTAACTGTTTTCGTAGGTACAGACCTTACTTCCCCGTGGGGCCGTCACAACACCTATAAAACTTATAGATACTTACTATCCTGTTCCGGTAGCAAGTCACTTCCGCCTTTTCCTAGGCTTCAGACTAGGCAACAGGCTTACGCCTTCAAGTAAGGCTATTCGGGCATATCAGAATGCCCAGAATATTTACAAGATAGCGGAAACAGTAGTACAATAACTGAGAACTCAAGGGATAAGCCTAGTAATCTCCTAGATGACTGGTTCATCTGAGCTATAAATGTCAAGGAATGTCTCAAGGCAACCATAAGTGATAATTTCTGGAATTCCTAGGATTCCAAATCACAAGGAATCCCTACACACTCCGACACCACGGTTTCAGTGTTTAGGAAACAATGGGACCCCAATCACACAACTTTCGATCCCACCGGAGAAAAGAAAGGAAATAGCAAGGCTGCGAGACAGTTCCTCAAGGTAGATAAACATCCCGGAGAATTCCATGAAGATTCAATCAAACCAAGAGTAATATTAGACTTGTCTCATTGGAACTCATACATTCAATACGACAAGTTCCATATGCTAACTGTTTTCGTAGGTACAGACCTTACTTCCCCGTGGGGCCGTCACAACACCTATAAAACTTATAGATACTTACTATCCTGTTCCGGTAGCAAGTCACTTCCGCCTTTTCCTAGGCTTCAGACTAGGCAACAGGCTTACGCCTTCAAGTAAGGCTATTCGGGCATATCAGAATGCCCAGAATATTTACAAGATAGCGGAAACAGTAGTACAATAACTGAGAACTCAAGGGATAAGCCTAGTAATCTCCTAGATGACTAGTTCATCTGAGCTATAAACGTCAAGGAATGTCTCAAGGCAACCATAAGTGATAATTTCTGGAATTCCTAGGATTCCAAATCACAAGGAATCCCTACACACTCCGACACCACGGTTTCAGTGTTTAGGAAACAATGGGACCCCAATCACACAACTTTCGATCCCACCGGAGAAAAGAAAGAATAGCAAGGCTGCGAGACAGTTCCTCAAGGCAGATAAACATCCCGGAGGAACCAAGAAGAGTCCTAGGTTCACTATAATTCGCATCAGTAACAGGGACTCTACTAAAAGCCAATGGAAGGCTATATTCCGGGTTTGGCGGAGTAGAGCGAACAGGAAATTGCGAGACAAAGTTCCCGCATCCCGCACATTTTTACAGAGAGACTCCGTCCATGGACAGAAGTCAAGAATCTGACAAAATCAACACCGGTATGGTTCCCTCCGCCAAGTTTAGTGGTCCATATGGATACTTCACTAAGCGGTTTGGGAGACTACTCCCAATATGGAAACGCTCATGACACTTGGTCCCTAACGCCCTGCTAGCTTCATAACAGTGTTTGGAAGCCATGGCAGTATTCTATTCTTAGTAACTCTCCTCAGAGAGGAGCTTTCAATCAAGCCACATAAATCAGGTCATGATAACAATCTTTTCATTGACAATAAGAAACAGTGGCATCTGTCAGCAACTCACTTGGCAGGAGCGAGAACTTAGTGGCAGATGCACTGTCAAGGACAACTCCGCTACAGTCGGAACAGCCCTTAGACAACAGGTCATTTAGATGGATCAGCCAGCAGAATCCAGATCTCCAAGTAGAATTATTGCCACAGAATCCAACCACAAGTTACAATATTTCATGTGACCCTCAATCTGGACCCCATGGCCCAGGCCACGGATACCAGATAGATTGGAACATCTGGCAGAGGATTTACTTTTTCCCTCCAATAAATCTACTAATGGAAGTTCTAGACTAACTCACATCCTTCTAAGGACGGATTGGGCTGTTTGCCCCCAACAGACTCAAGAGCAATTGTGACCCGTTACTAGGGGAATTGGGACTCCGCCCCAGACGGACCCCCAACCCCAGACTAACACAATTAGTATAACAAGGGCGGCGGGCGCTTCCTCAAGGATTTGGAGTGCCCTAACTTATGGAATTCATGAATTTTACGGCACAAAAAGATGCCAATATGGATCCTATTTAAGGATTTTGACGTAGGAAAAATCTATTTCTGGGCGATTGGTTCGTGTCGCCCAGTGAAATAATCCTTTAGTTCATTATTTCTAAGGTAAATGAGCTAACAAATACCAGAGAAAAAATAAATAAAAAAGATGTCAGTATAACTGACTCGCTCACCCAAATAAAAGAAGGGTGTCGGTATGGTAACTGGGGCGAGTGAGACCACTACCACGAACTTCTTGCCATTTAGAATTCTCCCACACCAAAATCCCCAAGTGAGAGAGCCAACCCACAGGTCGAGGCGGCAACTACTACCACTACACCCCACGCCACGCCGACTGCCGCGCCTCTGGTGGCCATCCTTTCAGTTAGCGGACTAGGAGCCACACGTGTTTTGCTTTTCCTCTGTGTTTTTGTGGATTATCCCTATTATTCTTCGAGATGGAACGCGCAGCTATTGCAGCAGCTAAGTTAAGTGCCCTGAAAAGGTTTCAATTTAGTTTGTTCCAGCTGGAAACTTGTTTTTTACCGTTTTTTAGGTGCGAATACAGGTTCCCGGTCTGGCGCATGGCGTTCCCTCACCTTGTGTTCGGTTAGGTTCGAGGTCTCCCATACCTTGGAACCTTTCCTTTCACTTAATTCACGTGTGACTCTAGTCCTTTTTATTTACATACATTGTTGATTATACTATTTACATCGTTTAGGGGATTTAGCCTACCCCTGGTGTTAGTTCATGCATGCATGTCTCTCTACCTAAGTGTAGGCATCTGAGTGTTTTCCTTTGTCCAGACCCTGGCCATTGCTCTCCTTATCGGCTTAGGCTAGCTCTGAGTGGTAGACTTTTTCTTCAGATTCAGTCGTTCACTCCTGGACTTCTTCCTTTCTCTTTCACTCATTATTTTTTCCCCTATTTTTATTATTATTACCGTTATTATTATTATTTTATCGATGTAATAGTCTTTGCTTGATTATGGTTAGCTTTGGGCGTCCAGCATTATTATAGCCTGGGTCTCTAGTGGTCCTGTTTTCTTGGTCCACTGAAGATTCTGTTCTTAGCAGTTTTGTTGCATCATCTCTTTAACAGTTTTGTTGCATCCTTATACAGTTTTGACAGTCCTGACTAATCTCTCCCCTAGTTCCTACGACTCCCTTTTCTTGGCAGTATGATTCTACAGTAAAGAAGCTAGCCTTTTTTCTAAAAAGACCCAAAAGTTATGATGATGAATACGAATCTGGCTGTTACGTTCCTTAGGACCCTGTTTAGAAAGGGCCTACCAGCTAGTATTATTACCATGACCAAATCTGCTTCAAGGAGATACTCCAGTTTGGTTCTAAATTAACAGATTCATAATTTCATCGATTCCGAGAGCTTGTGCTAGCTAGAACAAAATCATATTGATTATCTTCCATCCAGAGAAGTTCTAGTATCTCCTGATCGAATTCTTGGCTAAAAATGAGGATCCTCAGAGTAGGTGGGCCCCCTAGAAGATTGTCCCACTTCCATAGGATCTATCCCTATGTCCAGTCAGAACTTGAGATCATTTTTTAGACAGAACTTCAAACAAAACTTCAGGTCCTTTATTCATTCGAGAGAGGGTGGAACAGTCTCACTTAAGTAATTAAAATAACAATTCTGTAATTTTAGATAGGCTAACCGGAATCAATTCCACATGTACATGATGTCCGAGCAGTAGCTGCCTTAATAATTTACTTCCACCACATGAACTTTGATGACCTTAAGAAGTATATAAGATGGAATTAAAGTATTTAATCACCACTACCTTAAATCCTTGAAAGCCCTTAAATATTCAGCAGTGGCAGTGGGGGAATATTGCTTCCCCTAACACAGCCTAGTCATGTTGGCATACCTAGTCGTAAAGACCTTGTCCTGCTTTAGCTCCTTTTCTCTCCTAACCGCCCCGCTTAGTCTCTAGCCTTCATCTCGGGGGTTTTTCACTTGGATTGTACAATTGAACCATTCATGTACTGGTTATAATTAACTACTAATTATATACATGTAAAATATATAGTATTACTTGGTGACATAGTAATCACACGAGCCTTACCGATAATTGTTTGCGGTAATGGTATATACTTACTAGAGTAAGGACCTGGACTTAAGATATTGTTAAAATCTGTTTAGATTTAAGGAATTTGATTAAATAGGGTAGAATTACCTTAGAGTTAGTTTCTCCCTTCCAGTAGTCTTATAGAGAGTATATCCAAGCTTGTGGGAACAATTCTCTGTTACTATTTCACGGAGCGACACAGGTTTAGCCCAGAAAAGGGATTTTGACAAAGGAAAAATCTATTTCTGAGCGATGACCTGTGTCGCCCAGTGAACCCACCCCTTGCTTCCTCACCCAATAGGCCCAAGCTTGGGTGCTATTTTCAGGAATGGCTATCGAGGCGCTAGTAGTAGCGGTAGTGGGCGGTAGATGGCGCTGGTATGGCGCCTAATTTGAAAGGGGAAATTGACAAAGGAAGAGACTAAATGGCAGGAGACCTCTGGTAGTGGTATCACTCGCCCCAGTTTTATACCGACACCCTAATACAGGGGTGAGTGAACGAGGTTTATCCTGATATTATCCATATAGTTTTTTCTCTGGTATATTTAGCAATACATATTTATACCTTAGAAATGAGTGCTATAGGAACATTTCACAGGGTGACACAGGTCATCGCCCAGAAATAGATTTTTCCTTTGTCAAAATCCCGTATTTGTCCCCTGCTAAGTGTGTTCTTTTGAAGTATGCACTGATGTGATGGCTTGAAGGGAACTTCAATCAGTGGCATAGCCAGGATTTTAGATTGGAGTGGGCTAAACAGTCATGACAATTTTGAATATTGCCCAAATTTTATATATATGTACAGTGCAACCTCGGACCTTGATGCTAATCCGTTCCAGGAGGAGCGTGAAGATGCGATTCAGTCCCTAACCTTGCCTTTTTATACAGACTTCATTATCCTAACCTTGCCTTTTTATACAGAACATTACACTTAAAGTACCATTAAATAAATTCAGAGTTAAATAACATCATATTAGAAGGCCTTTTTTATTTTTTAAATGTACAGTGGAACCTGCGTTTTCATACATAATTTGTTCCAGAATGTTCCACAAAGTCTTAAATGTACGAAATCCAAAACAATAATTCCTATAAGGAATAATGTAAATACAATTACAGTCACCTCTCAGACAACATGAGGGTTATGCTCCTTTGTTTACAAAAATCATACGGTTCATCGGGTCGGATTTCAGTTGTTAGCTTGAGCGCAGGCAAAATTTACTAGAAATTTTGCTTCAAAATCCGATTATGTCGAGTTCTAATATGGTTGGGGACCAGGGTTCTACTGTATATACAGGCAGTCCCTGGGGTATGACAAGGGTTCCGTTCTTAAGATGCGTCGTAAGCCGGAACATCATAAAAAATCCTAAGAAAACCTTACTTTTAATGCGTTGGGTGCATTGAAAACTATGTAAACTGCATTCTTACTGCATTTTTCATCAAAAAAACCTTGAAATATTGATTATTTTGCATTTTTAGTGTCATATTTCATCTGCCAGATCAGTGTTGTAGGCGTCGTAACCCTGGAACATGCATTGTAACCGAGGTTAAGGCGCTTTTCAATTATATTCATCATAAATTATTTCCAGGGTTACGGCGCATGTTCCAGGGGTACGACTCATGTTCTAGGGTTACAATGCCTACAATGCTCATCTGGCACAAGAAATATGACACCAAAAATGCAAAATAATCAATATTTGAAGGTTTTTGATGAAAAATGCAATAAGAATGCAGTTTACATAGTTTTCAATGCACCCAAAGCATTAAAAGTAAGGATTTCTTAGGATTTTTTATGATGTTCTGGCTTACAACGATTTTCGGCTTACGACGCGTCTCAAGAATGGAGCACCCATCGTAACCCGGGGACTGCCTGCATACAGTCCCCACGGTTTAACTCTTTTCACATTTCCTCGTTCCATTTTGTTGCAGATTTTTGGGGAACACATTACGTATTCACTTGTGATCACAGGAAATTTCACTAATTTGCGAACTTTTCATAGAGCAATATTCACTAATTATACTTTATTTTCATTTCATTTTCATGACTACTACATACATTTTTTATGATAAAAGATTACTTACCAATTTTCGAATAATACATAAAATTTACAATACTTTTTGTCTTGTAAATGAAATTTTTCGTTTATTTGGGTGTGTCCTCGTATCCTTACTGATTGTAACTGTTTCCTAGCTTTAGCTTGCTAAGGGTGTAAACAGATATATGAGTAGGGGCTTTTGCTCAGCTGCAGAATACAAGAAAATTTAATGCTTCTCTGAATTTTAAGAATTCTTATGTCTTTCCATAACCCGTGTAATTTTGTATTCATGTAAAAGGGAAGTGGTTTAAAATTTTGGTTATTTTTATAGGAATCAGATTTAAAAGTCTGCACATTGTTCTAGCTAAATGAGTGGTTTTCCAAAGATGGGTAATTTAAGATGTAGTAACTCATTTGTATTAGATGTCAAAGTTCATCAGGGATTGGAAGGTATTCCAGAGAATGTTATGCTTAACTTTGTTTGGAAAGTTTTTAATGTCATCATTTTACCATAAAAATACTGTCTTTATTTACAATAGCCCATTTTCAGTTAATGATGTAACTTTAATTGCATAAGGGTACATATATCTATTGTTAACTACAGGCAGTCCCCGGTTATGGCCGGGAGTTACGTTCCCCGGGGATGTGCCGATAAGCGAAAACTAATATTAAATGAAACTCAGCGCTTTATGGCATCATAATGGCGCTCATGGCGCTAATAACCGGTTATTGGCGCCATAAGGGTGCTTGTGGCACCGATAACCGGAACTCTTCCTGTTATGGTGCCATAAATTGCCGATTTTATAGTGCTAGACAAACGCCTTAATACCGGATTGCCAATAACTGAGTCCACCGATAACCGGGGACGGCCTCTGTGTATAGATTAAGAAGAGTGGCTGGTGTGGTCATTTTACAAGAAACAGGCAAATAATAGGAAAAAGAAAAAGTTGGTTTTATCTCTTACTTTTGCAGGCAGAATAATCTGAAGTATTCAGTGTCACTTAAAAGCAGAGTGATTATTTTAAAAAGAAAATAAAGATATTAATCCTTGATCGTGCAGTGGGAATTGCTAATGTCAGTCTTTTGGCAGGTTAGTTGTAGGTGCAAAACTGTATACAGTGTATGCTGAAATATTATGTTACAGGCAGTCTCTGGTTATCAACAGGGGTTCCGTTCCCGAGGAGGTGTTGATAAGCGAAAACAACCATTAACCAAAACCTGGCGATTTATGGGGCCATAATGGTGCTTATGGCACCGTTAGCTGGTTATTGGCACCATAAGCACCATTATGACGCTTATGTTAAGTATGTTATGGCGCCATAAATTGGCGCTAGATGAGCACCATAAAACCGGATCGCCGATAACCGGGGACTGCCTGTATTGCTTTGCATTACCTAGTACTTATTGCTATATAAAATGCTTCTATTTTAGAGTGAAATAAATAATACTGGATTACCTGAAAGTACAACTGCAGTTGTTAACCTTGCTGGTCAGAATTTATTGGATCCACTACGAAGATGGACAGAAGGCTTCAAGCAAAATGTTTGGGCCTCACGTGTAAACACTACAAGGTAGGTATCTGTTGATTGTTGGAAATACAGAAAAAATTATTGCTGAATCTTGTGATACCAATTAAAAGTAGCTGAATGTTGTAAATGAATTTTTCTTATTTATCAGAATCAAATTTGCATAATATGTAGACAATGCCTATGCTAGAATGATCAAGATTTTGTCACCATGCCATTTCTGGAGTGAAAGATAATCACTATTTAAAATATGTGTTGGACAAATTTTTGTTCCTACATAAATAACCAGTGCCTGTTATGTAGGAGTATTCTTAAGTGCAAGTTGGAATTGGTTGTTGAAACTTAGTAATATGGTAATTTAAGGTATATTTTTGTTTTAACTAGCAAATTAATTAGTGAAATGTTAAAATAGACAGTTATAAGCATTGTAGTTTAGGGGTACTGGGTATTTGGCAATTATAAGGGTTTTTAGAGGGGATTTTTGCATTTCTGCGACAGGTTCTGGAACTTGTTCCTATGTAAAAGTGGGGGAGCACTGTATTCTCTCATTGCCATTCTCTTTTGTTTAAGTACATTTGCTGTTACCTAGCTACTACTTGCATTTTATTCTTACAGAATAAAAACTTAACACAGTTGTTGCTGAGACATGACTGCTCTTGTGGGCTGTTAAGCCTCTAGTAATGACTCTACTTATTTAATTAATTTTGTTGCTAGGAAATTTCATGTTATAGACTTCTCCTTGCTAGAAAGTTGTCTGGGTTTTGCTGGGTATGTAGCTGCTTCTAATGAAGGATTCACCAAAAGCTTCAATTCTTTGACATGTTACTTATAATATGACTTTTCAGGTGTCTATAAGGCTTAGTCATTATGAAAGTTCCTGTGGGAGTTTGGTCTACCAAGTATTAGGTAGTCATTCTTTTGTTGCCCTCCTGATATAACCTGGTGGAGGAAGAAGGCCTTTATGATCTTCTGAGGTAGTTACTGCTGGTTACAGTGGTCCTTTATAGGGAGTTTCTTCCAATGGATGTGACTTAGTCTTTGGTTCCGGGCTCGACCAACCCAGCCTTATGAAGTCAATAAGGACAGTGAAGGAAAGAGTAGAAGGTCCATTAGCACTCTTCTTTGTTTTTGTCTTCTGCTTCATTGTCTGCCTCCACCTTGACCCTGCTCTCTTTTTCCCTGCACAGGCAAGCATCGAAAAGTGGGAAGTCTAGTCTAGTCCTTGTGTAAGAATTATTGACAGGATTCTCTTCCCTCGTGAGAGGATAAAGGGCACAATCACTGGTGGTGATTGGCTTTCTGTATGTGGAGTCAGTGCTGCTGTGTGAGCCTGCTTAGACTCAAGGTCTACTTCTGTCTGGTCTCTTAGTGAGCTTTCAGGGTCACATTGATTTGAGGCTGTTTTGCTTGTTCTTTTTGTGCATGAGTTGTCCCATCTTTCTCCTTGGCTATTTGGAGTTACACAGAGGGGTTTGTACACCCCACTTAGTGAGGGGCTTGCACAGCCTGTTCACCAGTTGTGTACCTGGTCTGTGGATTGGCTTTATCCCTGGCAGCAGTGGTTATTGCTCTCTTGGTCTACTGATGGTCAGACTGTTGTGGTGGACAGGTGGTGAGCAGAGTGACTTCTCATTGCAGCTCCTTGGGTTTGCACAGAAAAGGGTTTGGGTGATCTGCTCAGTGAGGGGTTCACTGCGTACCTGGTCTACAGCTCAATTTTCTGTGTATGGTGGGGAAGGTTCTCCTTCCCAGCCTCCTTCAGGAGGATTTAGGGATGAACCTGCATTGTTTCATGCTTGGGACATTCACATAGTCAGAACAAACGTTCCCCTGGGAGAGTTCTTTGAACTGTATCACCTCTCATGGGCACGATTACCTAAGCAGGGTAATGGAGTTGGAGGAGAGGTGCTAGGGCTTGTTGCTCTCCTTCCTTCTTGATTTAATTGAGTCTCAAAGCAGAGGGACAGTGGTGTTTAAATTGGAATAAAGCTCTGACAATGCCTGTCACAACTCTTACTTTCTCCGAGAGGCTTGTCGGTTGGGTATGGGTTTGGAAGCAGAGTTTTGCTGGGTCTCCTCCTGTGGCTGAGGGACAGGCAGCACAGGCCTACAAGATCAGATGGGACAGGATGATCCTGTTTTTCTGGATTTCTTGCAGACTGCTGGAGCAGCAATTCTTAAATTTTATTTTGCTCTTTGTAGTTTAAATATCTTGGGGAAGTGACTACAGCTCCATTATGGGTCTAGGTCTCATTTATGGAGTTGACCTTCAGGTACTCGCCAGAGGTGCTTGCTGGGCTCATTGCCATAGTTATTATTCATACATGGCTTTTGGAAAAGTTTAATGCCGTGATCTGTGGGTAGGGAAGTGCCTTTATCTCCAGGGGATTGTGCAAAATTCTTCCGCACCAATTTAACACAAGAGAAGTTGTTTGCACTGGAAGTGGTAGATGCGACTCCTTTGGTGCTGTTTGAATCATCCAGGGGGCTGTTTTTGATAATCCTTTCTTAGTGATGATGTCATAACAATTTACTTTCACCACAATACTGTTTGCATTGTTGGAGACTTCTCCTCTAGGCCACTTAGTGATTTAACCTGTGGTTATCGCACTATGGTCTACAACTACATGGTGTCAAGCATTTAGTGTACAAGGGAATGGAAGTTACATAGGTAACTGGAGTCAAAGGGTTGGTTCTCCTCCCTGGTACTCCTAAGTATTGTTCCACAGGGTTCTCTCTCTCTCTCTCTCTCTCTCTCTCTCTCTCTCTCTCTCTCTCTCTCTTTTCTCTCTCTCTGTATATATATATATATATATATATTTATATATATATTATATATATATATATATATATATATATATGATATATATACATATATATATATATATATATATATATATATATATATATATATATATATATATATATATCTATATATATATATATATATATATATATATATATATATATACAGGTAATGATCGACTTACGACCTATGCAACTTACGTCTGATCGACTTTACGACTATTATTTTCACCCTTTTCGGCAGAACGTGCATACGAACGTACGATACTTTTTCCTGCGGCATCCGTGCATCTCTCGGGTCCCGCGCTCACTCAGTGTTGCCTGTACTCCGTACTGAACGCATCTCTCGCTCTGCTGTGTTCATTTTTCAATAACTTTGTGTTAATTTTGATCATTTTTGAAATGTCTGCCAAGAGGAAACTGTGTTTATCTACTCCTCAACATGCCAAGAAGGAAAGGAAGGCCATTGACTTGGACACAAAAATGACAGTGATTAAGCAGTTCGAAGAAGGGAAGAAAGTGAATGTGATCGCACGTGATATGAAGTTATCTCATTCTACTGTGTCCACGATTCTTAAGGATAAGGAAAGGATTCGTGATGCTGTGAAAGGTTCTGCACCCATGCGATCGACAGTGATTACGAAACAACGCACTGGCCCCATCCATGAAATGGAAAAATTATTGCATGTTTGGATGGAAGATCAAATCCAAAAAAGGACACCGTTAAGCCTTTTTACTGTGCAGATGAAGGCTAGAAGTCTGTTTCAGACTTTGAAGGAACGTGCTGGAGTAGAGTATAAGCAAGAATTTTTGGCAAGCGTTGGCTGGTTCAAGAGGTTCAAAAAACGATTCCAGCTGCATAGTGTTCGAGTGACTGGAGAAGCAGCGAGTGCGGATGAGGAAGGAGCTAGCAAGTTTGTCGACAGTCTCGATGAAATGATTACGGATGAGGAATATCTTCCAGAACAAATATTTAATGTTGATGAAACAGGTTTGTTCTGGAAACAAATGCCAGAACGCACTTACATCCATAAGGAAGCCAGTAGCATGCCAGGATTTAAAGCTTTTAAGGATAGGCTGACTCTACTGCTTGGTGGGAATGTCGTGGGTTCAAGCTGAACCCTTTTTAATTTATCATTCAGAAAACCCACGAGCGTTCAAGAATGTAAGCAAGTACACTTTGCCTGTCTACTTTCGCTCTAACCGTAAGGCATGGATGACGCAGACACTTTTTGAAGACTGGTTTGTCAACTGTTTCATTTCTCAAGTGCGTGAATACTGCCTAGAGAAAGGAATTCCTTTCAATATTTTACTGCTGCTCGATAATGCGCCTGGACATCCACCTCACTTAGCTGATCTTGATCCTGATGTGAAAGTGTTTTTTGCCACCAAACACCACTCAATTCTTCAACCTATGGACATATATATATATATATATATATATATATATATATATATATATATATATATATTATATATATAATATATATACATATATATATATATATATATATAAATTATACATATATATATATATATATATATATATATATATATATATATATATATATAGTATTATATATATATACACAGGCAGTTCCCAGCTTACGATGTTTCAATTATATTCCTCAGAAATTACTTCCAGGATTACAACGCTTATGACGCCACTTTGACGGAAAACATATGACTCCAAAAATACAAAATAATCTATATTTGAAGGTTTTTTTATGAAAAATTCTATAAAAATGCAGTTTACATAGTTTTTAATACACCCAAAGCATTTAAAGTAAGGTTTTCTTAGGATTTTTTAAAATTTTATAATAAAGCTATATTGACCAATAAACAATGAAATACAACAATTTGGACCATTCAATACCTAACATAACATTTATTGTAGTATGTACGTACCTGTAAATAAAGTGTATTAGTGTACATGGTACAAGAAATACTGTACGTACAGTAAGTTCCAGAAGTGAAGCGACAAATTTCAGAACTGATCGTATTTCTTCAGAAACTCGTGGGGTTGCCAGTTAGTATATTTTACTCCAATTATTGTCATTCTCTTTATCTAACAATACGTATCAGTGATGAATTTTAGAAGCACAGAAATTATTTCCCCAGTGAATGATCAATGTTTGTTCAATAATTGTTTATTAAATTAAAAAAAAAAAAAAAAAAACTAATTTCCCCATAGAAACATCTGTGGCTCTCAGTGTGTGATATCAAGTGTTCACCAATGAGTGGCAGCAGAACCGAGTGCACAAGCATTGGCCTAATATGATTTGCAAATTAACTTTCTACTTTCATAGCGTTATATCGAAAGTTATTATGATTTCTTTTGATAAAGCACAAAGAAGTTTAGTATCTGATTAAATGAAATATAAATAAGACACAAGTTGGTGTAAAAAAAAAAGCAATCCAAGTTATATGCGCGGTTAGCATTGGCTACATGGTTAAGCCTATTCAAGAATCAAGGAAATATATTTTCCAGCTTGTTAGTTAATGATTTCATCTAATTCCTCAATTGTGCAAATCTTTGCTTGTGGAATTGCGTTCAGGGTCGCATCAAACAGTTATTTTCGTAGGTTTCCACCCTTTTTTTCAGTGCATAAGTGAGACTATTTTTGTCCATACGATCCGGAGTGTGAATATGCTTGGTGAGCATTATTTTAATTCGAGTATCTCCTGTTATGCTCTCTCTCTCTCTTCTCTCTCTCGCTCTCCTCTCTCTCTCTCTCTCTCTCTCTTCTCTCTCTATCTCTCTCTCTCGTCTCTCTCTCTCTCTCTCTCTCTCTCTCTCTCTCTCTCTCAGGACCTTTTTATCTAGTCAGGAATAACCAGAGGCCTGTTTTAAGAATCGAGCACTAGGCCTATTGGTCATGCTTGGGTGCTTCTATGTATATATATATATATATATATATATATTATATATATATATATATATATCGCAAAAAAATAATAAATTTATGTAATACAATAATGCTTGACTGGATCGAACTGATTACTGGTTGCCCGTGGAAATAAGAATTTGGGTGATATCACTCCCTTATGATACGCCCACTTACGCACATTCAGTCTTAAATTTCATGGTTGGAATGATTAGAAGATTTGTGGCAAAAGGTTGAAGTGAAAAAGGTGGAGTTAGGTTTGTGGGTATAGGTAGAGGTAGAGGGTGAGGCGGGGTTGTTGGGGTCTATTGTCTCCTTACTTAACCAGGTGGTAATTTTAGGGTGTTCTGGTTGCTTGTGACCGTCTTTCTTATTTTTAATTTAGCGAGTCTGTTTCCTAGGTGCAAGGACAGATCCTGGTGTCGGTCTTAATGGTTCTACTTTTCCCTAAATAACAGACAGTGGCCCTGCATTGTAAGCCTTTCTATGCAGTTAGCAGTGAAATATGATTAGTTAAAGTCCAGCAAGTTTTGTTGCTACTGTACATGTACTTAAAGGATATACGTACTACTATCTTTGTAAGAGTCTTTATGACATGTAAATAGGCATCCTTGAAACTATAGTGAAGGTCGCTGGAAAATTTAATGAAACAAAAGAAAGATGATGAAGTATGCATTTTTTTTCAAGGATTTTCTATCTTTAAATCTTTTCAAATGCTGTATAAACATATGTTCCCTTGTTCACATGCAAATACATTTTTTACTTTTAATATTTAGTACTAATATGAGTAAATATGTAATCTAAGATTATAATTTTTAAAGTTTTGTGTATCATGATGGAAGTAATATATGTAGATTTTATGAGTACAATAATAGACTTAAAATATTTTTTTTCTTTTGTACTTTGGCAGATACTTAGCACAAGCTATTGAGTCTGCTAAAGTTAAACCAAAAGTGTTCGTCTCAACTTCTGGTGTCGGTAAGTAAATCACTTTCAAACTTTTTATGCAAAAGATTTTTGTAGTAAGACTGATCCTTTTGAAAATTTTTTAGTTTATGCGAGGCTTTATTTGCCAAAGATAGAGGAACTATACCTTTTAAAACTAACAGTAACTACCCATGGTTTCCCCAGACTTCTAGTCCATTGTGAGTAGGAGACATCAAATGTCAATTACTTGAAAGTTTCTATTTTTTTAATGGTCTCATTGCTGTACATACCTATAATTTAGCTTATTTTGTGGTCAGCTAAACCCCAGTGCTCATTCCTTATTCTGAAGAAATGACAGACAGTTCATCAGTTAACTGCCTCACTCTTGGCTTGTCTGTGAAATCCACAGTTTAATTTGGAGGTGCTCATTTACATGTGATAATTCATTAACTCCTTAGTTGTTAGCTTTAAGGCTTCCAAGATGGTAAGTAGAGGCTTTAATAGAGGACACTTCTTTCCTCCTAAGGTCATGAGTTGGATAATAATGAAAAGTTCTTCTGAGAGTTGGTTCTTTACAGCTACCTTATGTGGATTCTGGTCACTGTCAGCCAAGTGCCTAAAGGCCTTGGTATAGACTGCTGTGGAATGTCAAAGGCTAGAAGATTTATAGCTTCCCTTGGGTGAGCCTGCATTTTAAGTATGAAGATGCTGGCTTACTTCCTAGCCTATACTGTTTTGTAAAAGAGAGATGCAATCTTTAGGAGGCTTTCTAATTGCTACCTCCTTGGATTTTGATTCTCTGCATGTGAGACATTATGGACCTTCATCTTTTTTTGACAGACCTAGAGGAGATACCCAGTTGTATAGGTACCACTAACACCCAGGAGACTGTTCAAGTCCATTTGAAGTATACTACACCAGCCAGAACTTCTTTCTATTATGAAAGGATGAACTTTTTCAGGTATTCTCCCATTCCTTATCTAAGAGATAGAGGGAACTGTAAATCTGGACCCTAGCCAGGAGGTCCTACCTTTAAACTCCTGTTTATCAGGCTATGAGTAGGTCTTAGCATTAGCGCTTGCAATGAAGGAGGGACAAAAATATTCCCTTAGACCCTTTGTGGAGACCATAGGAAGAAATGAAGCTCATTCCTAGCTGCAGTCACACATCCACATTCAGCTGAGAACTTCATTGTTCCTGCCTTATCTATACAGCTTTCTAACAAGGCAGATGTGCCAAATTCCTTGTCAGTGTCATGAATTGTTACCTTGATAGAATTTGCTTTAGGAAGAGAAGAGGGCTTTTTATCCATAGCACAGGTAGTCAGTCCCCAGTTATCGGTGGTCTCAGTTAATGGCGATCTGGTTTTATGGCGCTTGTCTACCGTTATAAAATTGTTGAATTATGGGGCCATAATGGGCTGAGTTTCAGTTATTGGTGCCATAAGGTACTGATAATAGAGTTATGGTGTCATAACATACCTAACAGAGGCGCCATTAACTGAAACTCGGTGCCATAAGTGCCATAAATTGCAGCGTTTTGGTTAATGGTGGTTTTCGCTCATTAGACCCTGCCAAGAACGGAACCCCTGCCGATAACTAGGGACTGCCTGTATAATCCTCTTCAAAGTCACCAAAAGCCCTCTCCTTTTGGCTCATGAGGGTTATTCTGTGTCTAACTCCTGAATATTAAGCACCCAAAGTAGGAGTCAAATGTCAGGAGGCCAGGGCCTTTAGTAACTTGGCTTTTAAAATCTAAGTTTGGTTACATAGAAATCTCTATTTTTGTACAATTTGATGTGGTGGAAATGTAGTATACTTTGTACTTAGGATTTGCATTGAATTTAAATAGTATCACAATAAACTGGACTTTATTTCTAATACTTAAGTGTACATTTTTATAGCATATAATTTCTCACCTAGATACCTGCATTGTCTCATTATTGTTTTAGGATTCTATCCACCTGGTAAGGAAGAGGTTTTTGATGAAAATGGTCCTGGTGGTGATTTTGACTTCCTTTCAAAATTATGTGCAGATTGGGAAGCAGCAGCAAACCTTTCTCCAGACAGTGGTGTCAGAACTGTGAAAATTCGAACTGGTAAGAATTGCAAATTCCTTTATATTTGCTAATAAGGACAAACAGCCCAAGTTCTGAATGTGTTCTAAATGGGTGAAACAGTGGTTTAAAGGAGCTAAAACCCATTGAAGGGGAACCCTTCTCCCACTGTCTAAACTTGCATCCTTCATAGTAAGTATGACATATACTCGGTATGTATGGCATGTGTGTGATTGGGCCAGCAGATTTCTTAGAGGATGCAAGAGTTGAAACAAATTTAATGAAAAGTTGCACATTTACTACAGAGACTCTTATACAAAAACAAGGTACAACATATGTAATTTCAGGGACTGTTATATATCAAGAACATTTCTTAATGCTTAAAAAATCAGCCCAAACTAGAAAATGTTACATGTAAATTGACTGCCAGACCATTCATAGTGAAGGGCGTACATGCTTTTTTAAATGGATGTGACAGGGGCTGGGAGTAATTATTAGAAATAGACACTAGTGAATATATATATATATATATATATATATATATAATATATATATACATACTATATATATATGTATATATATATATACGTATGTATATATATATACACATATTCAAAAATTTAATTTTTTCTATTGAATTTATTTCGGTGTCAATTACCCAGATATTGTGATGCCAGATATAATACACAATCAATCAATCAATCAATATATATATATATATATATATCTATATATATATATATATATATATATATATATATATATATACATACATACATACATACAGATACATACGTACAAACACATACATACACACACACACATATACGTACATATATATATATATATATATATATATATATATATAATATATATATACATACATACCATACATACATACTTATTACATACATACATACATACATATACATACTACATACATCATACATACATACATACATACATATATATATATATATATATATATATATATATATATATATATTATATATATATAGTTATGAAGTGCCAAGTATCTGGTTACCTTGTATCAAATATTACCTCACCAAAAGCCAGACACCTGAACCCTCACAACACGTTTAAACGACTGAATACTCTAAAGGCAACAGTGATCCCTTAACAACTTACCGTTATTGCAGAAAGTCAAGACTAAGTACATCAAAACAGGTGGGAGGTAATCTTGTAAGTAAAATTAATCAAAGGGCATCACTCCATCAACAACTTTCAAACTCTAAGTATTTCCCTGATTTCAGAAGTCTAAGTACTTCTCTGGTTCTATGTCACTTCAAGTTACTTGAAGGAAAGCAAATCAATTACCACTCTATGTCTCTACCTATCATCAATATAGTCATAATCAAATATAATTATACTGGTGTAATAATTAAAACACTTATAAAAATGTTAAATACAAAAATTTATTATCAAATTCAAAATTTATAAGTGAAATTCACAATATCAGGGAAAATTACTGTTACTTGAAAACAAAGTAAAGTTTAATTAATTCTTGAATCAAATTAAGTAAAATTAAATCAAAATTAATTTATCACAAAATTCAAGAAAATTAATTCAATTGAAATTCAAAAGTGTTAGGCAATAATTGAAAATTTGAAATTAATTCACAAGTGCTAAACAACAATAAAACTTGAAAAGAATTCTAAGTAAGTACAAATTAATTCACAAGTGTTAAATTTAATTAAATGTGCAATAATTAAGCAATGAAAATAACTAAGTCAATTAAATTGTGAATGCAAATGAAAATATAAAATAAAAAGACACACTTCAATAAGAAAATGAAATAAGTGCACAAACAATGGAACAGACACAAACATAAAATATGCAATGTGTAAAAGTGTAAATGTTTTCACTCAAAAACACTGTAACCAACAGTTTTTACCAAACCTTCACAACCATCTGTTATCAGTTAACCACAGTTCCTATCAATTATTAGTTAAACACAGTTCCTAACCGTTATTAGTTATTACCTAACCGTTATTAGTTGCAACTAATAAAAATATAACACACTTTACCTTGGTATACCAATTTCTTTCTTCCATAGCTGCAGCTTGTATATTACACTTTCACAAAAACCAGGCGCTGTTACGAAATAATGTCTGTTCAGATTCCACAAAAGAAACTAAATAACACTAAATAAATTCTAAGAAATATCAAACATGAAATTCTAAAACGTTATGAGTGACCAGTTTACGTTACGTTAATATAATCTCAATGATGTCGAATGAGAGAGAGAGAGAGAGAGAGCGAGATCTAACTGCCTCGAGGTCTTAAGATAGAATGAAATCTCTTCCTTCACGGAAAAGCTGGAGAGGGGCAGATGTCAAAACGTTCTTGGCACGAAAGCTTCTCGAAAGTTCTGAAATCTGATGCAATCTTACATACATAATGTGCAACACCCACGTGGGACTTGACAAAGATATACGCGTACAAAACGAGTCTGTTAAAAAAAAGACGTACTCTACTCGATCGAGACGAAGAAGTCTTATTACGTACGATGACAGATTCTCCAAAACACAAGTGAAGATTTGAGATCGCTTATCAAGACGCGTTGACAGATTAGGGAAGCAAACGGAGATCTCTCTCTTTTTACGTTATATATATATTCTTTTATAACACGTAATGCGAAATCTGAACACACACTTTAAAACATCCTATTCTAAGCTATCTAGGAATCTGAAAAAAAGTTACACAATCTACATGACATTTCAAAGAGGGGAAACATGCATTTTGAAAGTAGCAATATATAATAATATATATATATATATATATATATATATATATATATATATATATATATATATATATATATATATATAATATGTAATAAATACATTTATTCAGTTTACAGGATCTGTAAATAAAAACACATGACCTGAGGTCATGGCATTAGGAGGGTCCTACGTGACCAAAGCAGATCTAGATTACGCTATGCGCTGTCTGCAGTAGCCTGGTCTAGCTCTGAGCGTTGTCAACATTTTATGTTAATGATAACTTTGCTCAACAACTTCCATGGGAACGGTTGACCTGTTAACCTACGCCGGAAACTTGTAACTTCCGAGACCGGCGGACTACGTATGTTTTTATATGAATCGCTGAGATAGCTAATGTTCCGCTATCGACGTGATGCTTTAGAATGGCAGTTCCGTGCCAACCATCAAACATATCGGTCTTCCGACCGAGCTGCATCTCCTAGTATGGAGTTACAGAATAAAGTTGTTATATCTGTTCAACTTATCGTTTGAATCATCTCCTTTAGTTAAGAAGAACCACTCTACTAAGATATCCCAAGGAGATGGGAGGAACCAGAAATACTTACGAATGACAGTCGTAAGGAGAACACAAAAAAAGTCTATCGCAAAGCGAAGAGACTTAAATATATATATATATATATATATATATATATATATATATATATATATATATATATATATATATATATATATATATATATATATATATATTATATATATATATATATATATATATATATATACACACACACAGTGGTACCTCGAGATACGAAATTAATCCGTTCCGAGGGGCGGCCTTCGTATCATGAGTTTTTCGTATCTTGGACCACATTTACATGTAAAATGGCTAATCCGTTCCAAGCCCTCCAAAAACACCCCAGTAAATTATATTTCCAGGCCTAAAACACATGTTCTAGGGTTACGATGCCGATCCGACGGAAGAAATATGACTCCAAAAAGGCAAAATACTGTACATACTTGAGTAATATTCAACTGCATGTAATGTTCAACCCCATTTTTACTGTATATATTAGGACTTTAGCTTATGTCCCTTAGCAATAAGCCTAGCCTATGTTAGTGGTTGCTACTGTAGCCTAGTCTATGATTCAGACATCTAAACCTAAGAGCTAAAAGCTTAGAATATGCCAATAAAATGTATAAATAATCAGTATGTACTCATTTCAAATAATTATTAATTAATCATTACCTATAATACACAAACAAACAAAAAACAAACCTTCCAATCGATTGTTTACATTCAGCTCTTAACCGTCTTACGAGTATTGAACGAGCGCCAAGCAATCATTTTTCCTAGCCCACAGTAAGCCATAAATTGTCATTATTATCTCTCTTCAACTAATGAAACTACCAAACAGTATGATAACCATTCATTTCTATTCTTTATTCTATCTTTACCTAATGGAGATACCGAGTTACTGACAACTATAATGAAACATACATATACGTAACGTAATAATAAAACAGAAGAAGAATTCTAAAAAATACGTATTTGTTGGCAGTCTGATTTATTTTATATTTTATGATATCTAATTCACAATTTTTTATTAAATGTATTGCATGTACTCATTTCAAACAATTATTAAGTAACCATTAACTATAATAAACAAACAAAAAAAAACTTCCAAACGTCTGTTTACATCCAGCACTTACGAGTATCGAACGATCGCCAAGCAATCACTTTACACAGTAAGCCATAAATTTTCATTATCTCTCTTCAACTACTGAAACTACCAAACAGTATAATAACCATTCATTTCTATTCTTTATTCTATCTTTACCTAAAGTTTTTTTTTTTATTAAATGTATTGCATGAATAAGTTTTTCAATTTACAGCATCCTTTTACCAATAGAATACTTAAAGCACAAGGGGTAGATGCTGACCAATAGGAGAGCAGGACCTTACTGGGTGACTAGCATCAGGAACCAATGGGAGAGCGGGAGGATGGTGGCGAGTTTACTAAGTTGGCGGCGTGGGAGTTTTAAAATTGTTCTCGGTGGTCCGGGTGAATCTCGGGACTTTACAGCAACAACCTTTCGTATCTCGAGTTTTTCGTAAGTAGAGCCTTTCGTAACTCGAGGTACTACTGTATATAGATATGTATATATATAATGTATATATACAGTAGTACCTCGAGATACGAAATTAATCCGTTCCGAGGTGCCCTTCGTATCATGAGGTTTTCGTATCTTGGACCACATTTTACATGTAAAATGGCTAATCCGTTCCAAGCCCTCCAAAAACACCCCAGTAAATTTCATAATAAAGCTAAATCGACTTATAAACAATGAAATACTACAACAAATTGGACCATTCAATACCTAACTTAATAACGTAATGTGCGGCAGAGGAGGACAAACGGCAGATACGTACCTACGTACGTACACTTAACTTTACAAAACACATTAAAAAATGTAAGGAAAACTAAACTAAAATTTACGAAACACATTAACAAAACTGTAACACTCAACTTTACAAAAAACTAAAATAAAAAAAAAATAAAAAAATATATTTTTTTATTTATTTATTTATTTATTTTATTTATTTATTTATTTTTTTTTTTTTACAGAATTTCACTTCATCACCACTTTCAACTTTCTGTTTTTTATCACTTGGTTCTTCCTTTTTGCTTACAACTTTCTGTTTCTTATCACTTGGTTCTTCCTTTTGCTTACTCCTGCTAATGCTAAAGGCCTCTTTAAAAAATAACGATCCAAGGAAGATTGCTTCTGCCTACTTTTCACAATGTTCCTGAAACGACTCAGGCAAACGTCATTGAACTGCGCAAGCATATGACCTGTGAGAGCCTTTTCGGGGTGTCTTTTTTTTCTATAAATGATTGCACTTTATGAAAAGCGGCTAGAACATCCTTAATTTCTGCCGTTGTCATAGGGTCCTCCTCCTCTTCCTCGCCGCTGCTAGAGAACTCCTCTTGAACGATGTTATGTTGCATGGCCTCCAACTCCTTCAGGTATTCCGTCGTAAGCTCCTCCTGGTGCTCCTCAAGAAGGTCGTTGATGTCGTCCTCATCGACGACCAGCCCCATGAACTTGCCGAGTGCAACGATCTCGTCAAGATCTGGTTGGGAAACAGTTTCGGGATCGTCAACTGTTTCTGAATCTACTAGTCAGAGTTGACATTGTGATGGTGTTTGCGTCATGTGTATTTTAAAATTTCACAGAAAATGGAAAAAGAAGAGCACCTCTTGAGTGATGACATATATGATATGATTGACCAAGATCTCTCTCGTGGGATAAGTGACCAAGATCTCTCACATGGGATAAGTGATCAAGGTCTCTCTCATGGGATAACTGGAAACTTTGCAAGGTTGGTAGAATCTCCACTCCCTGCTGAACAGAGGGTGTTGACCAATCATTTACATGCATACCAGTATAATCAAGGCACTTCAGTTTATGTTGAATGTCAGCAGCCGAACATTCAGTACCCAAATCAGTTGCAGAGAGAGCATTTGGTTGAACAGGGTTTTGATGGACACCAGGGCCAACAGAGTCATGAGGTGCAACAATTAGTAGATAATTATCAAGACGGGCAGCCGTTAATGAACACTACACGCTGGCTGGCCTTGTAGGAGATTGCCGTCTCTGTTATCGTATCACCAGCGATTTCTTTCTTTTATCCAGACAAGAAACAGCCGTTCCATCTCGTCGTGCACGTGGGTCCTCTTGCTGGACAAAATAGTGATGCCCTTGGAAGGTGTAGCTGCTTTGATGACATCCTTCTGTTTAAGGATGGTGCATATTGTCGACGTATTTCGGCCGTATTCCTTGGCGATCACACTCAATCGCATACCAACTTCATACTTCTCGAAAATCTCCATCTTTGTCTCCAAAGAGAGCATTCTCTTCTTTCCGTGAATTTCAACTTTCTTGGGACCCATGACTACGTTATCTTGTACATAATTTACGTATAAGTAGAATAAAGTTTTTGCACAACACAATAAAGTACGTATACTGCAACGAAATCACTAACGAATTTACGTTACTAAACGAAATCGTTAGACCGAATGAATACCGCATGCTTACAATAACGATGCTGGTACCGAGTGGCCGAGGCATGCCACCACGTACGTAGATGCATGATGGGAGGGATGCTGGCCAATAGGAGAGAAGGATCTCATGGCCTCGACTAGCATCAGGAACCAATGGGAGAGCAGGAGGATGGTGGCGAGTCTACTAAGTTGGCGGCGCACGAGTTTCAAAATTGTTATCAGTGGTTCAGGCGAATCTCAGACTTTGCAGAAACCTTTCGCATCTTGAAAACTTTTCGTATGTAGAGCGGTTAAATTTTTCGTATTGGCTTTCGTATCTCGAGTTTTTCGTAAGTTAAGCCTTTCGTATCTCGAGGTACCACTGTATATATATATATCTATATATATATATATATATATATATATAATATATATACTATATACATATATATATAGTATATAATATATATATATATATATATATATATATATATATAATATAATATATATATATATATATATATATATATATGTATGTATGTAGTATGTATGTTTTGATGGTTGAAAAATTTGTGCTGGTTGAAAATTTTGTGTTACAACAGAATTCCATCTAATAAAAGGAGCCCATAAAAACACCAAAATATAGAAAGAAAAGTACTATATTTCAGAGACTGCTGTCTCTCTCTTCAGGTATATGAATGAGAAAAGTTTACAGAAAAGGTGGTATTTATACCAAGAGATCCATCCACAGCTAAGCCAATTTAGGTCACCCCCACTGATAATCTTCCTTTAATCTTCTTAAGCGTTGGTTGAATGAAAACCTTGTCGATCAATTTTAATGACTTCCTTTCAAAATTAAATGCATTAGTGCCCAGCATCAAATTTAAAGTTGAATGGGAAACAGACAACAAAATTCCTTTTCTTGATGTTTTAATAATCAGAGATATGACAGAATACAAATTTACCATATATAGAAAACCAACGTTCTCACTTTAATACATTCACTACTTTAGCTATCACAACATTGCTATCAAGATAGGCGTAGCCAGCAACTTGTTCTTAAGAGCCTTACGAATTTGTTCCCCAGATTTCCTGCAAAAAGAATTTGAACTAATTGTTGAGCAACTTTCGTCTTTAAAGTATCCTGACCATATAATTGAAAAAGCAATTCACAAAGCAAACATAATTTTCTACCGACCCCTTCAAAACGAGACCAAAGAGACACCCAACAATAAAATAAAAATTCCTCACCTGGACAGGATTAAGACATTGACTCAGACCATCGGAAAATCTAACCCTTTTGCATTCCCCAAGGAAACAGGGGTTTATGAAATCCAATGCCAGGACTGCGACCAATCTTACGTCGGATTTACAGGAAAATCACTTCCCCAGAGATTAATACAACTCAAACTGTCAGTTAGGTATGGTCAACAGAACTCAGCTTTTTTCAATCATATAAATGAACATAACCATAGAATAAACTGGAATTTGTCACATATAATTTATAGCAGCAACTGCCGATACACGAGTCAAATGATGGAATCGGCCTTAATAAAAGAGAGGCAGGTATTGAACATCTCAAAAGGAGCATGGGATTCAGATGTGATCTACAAGGTTTTCATTCAACCAACGCTTAAGAAGATTAAAGGAAGATTATCAGCGGGGGTGACCTAAATTTGCTTAGCTGTGGATGGATCTCTTGGTATAAATACCACCTCTTCTGTAAACTTTTCTCATTCATATACCTGAAGAGAGAGACAGCAGTCTCTGAAATATAGTACTTTTCTCTCTACATTTTGGTGTTTTTATGGGCTCCTTTTATTAGATATGTATATATATATATATATGAGACTGGTTAAAATGTTCTGTTACAACAGAATTCCATCTAATAAAAGGAGCCCATAAAAACACCAAAATATAGAGAGAAAAGTAGTACAATATTTCAGAGACTGTTCTCTCTCTTCAGGTATATGAACGAGAAAAGTTTACAGAAAAGGTGGTATTTATACCAAGAGATCCATCCACAGCTAAGCCAATTTAGGTCACCCCCGCAGATAATCTTCCTTTAATCTTCTTCAATATTGGTTGAATGGAAACCTTGTCGATCAATTTCAATGAATTCCTTTCAAAATTAAATGCATTAGTGCCCAGCATCAAATTTAAAGTTGAATGGGAAACAGACAACAAAATTCCTTTTCTTGATGTTTTAATAATCAGACACACGACAGAATACAAATTTACCATATATAGAAAACCAACGTTCTCACTTTCATACATTCACTACTTTAGCTATCACAACATTGTTATCAAGATAGTTGTAGCCAGCAACCTGCTCGTAAGAGCCTTACGAATTTGTTCCCCAGATTTCCTGGAAAAAGAATTTGAACTAATTCGTAAGCAACTTTCGTCTTTAAAAGTATCCTGACCATATAATTGAGAAAGCAATTCACAAACCAAACGTAATTTTCTTACGACCCCCTCAAAACAAGACCAAAGAGACACCCAACAATGAAATAAAAATTCCTCACCTGGACAGTATTAAGACAGTGACCCAGACCCTCGGAAAATCTAACCCTTTTGCATTTACTTACCCAAACAGCTTAGCCAAATTCCTGATTAACATCCAACAAAAGACATTCCCCAAGGAAACAGGTTTATGAAATTCAATGTCAGGACTGTGACCAATCTTACGTCGGATTTACAGGAAAATCACTTCCCCAGAGATTAATACAACACAAACAGTCAGTTAGGTATGGTCAACAGAACTACGCTATTTTCAACCATATAAATGAACATAACCATAGAATAAACTGGAATTTGTCACATATAATTTATAGCAGCAACTACCGGTACAAGAGTCAAATGATGGAATCGGTCTTAATAAAAGAGAGGCAGGTAATGAACATCTCAAAAGGAGCATGGGATTCAGATGTGATCGACAAGGTTTTCATTCAACCAACGCTTAAGAAGATTAAAGGAAGATTATCAGCGGGGGTGACCTAAATTTGCTTAGCTGTGTATGGATCTCTTGGTATAAATATCATCTTTTCTGTAAACTTTTCTCATCCATATACCTGAAGAGAGAGAGAGCAGTCTCTGAAATATAGTACTTTTCTCTCTATATTTGGGTGTTTTTATGGGTTCCTTTGATTATTTATAGATATATATATATATATATATATATATATATATATATATATATATATATATATATATATATATATAATATATATATATGTTATCAGTGGCCTAGGCGATTCTCGGACTTTACAGCAAGAATTTCTTCACTGTCGGGCCGAAACACAGATTTACCCACTCGATGTACAAAAGTCTCATTACCCAGTCTTTCGCATTATCCCTCCACATCACATGAAGCTTCTCCTTTAGCACTTTGTGGGCCTTGAAGGCTCGAGGAGTCTCCGAATGATAGACAAGTAGGGGCTTCACCTTGCAATCCCCACTGGCGTTCGAACAAAGTGCAAGCGTAAGCCTGTCTTTCATAGGCTTATGCCCGGGTAGCTGCTTCTCTTCCTCAATGATGTACTTCCAATGAGGCATTTTTTGGAAGACTTGCTGAGAACTGTAGCCTTCGTTGATCGTCATCTTGTCAAACGTCTTAATAAGGGCTTCGGCTAGTTTTGCATCCGAGCTGGCCGCCTCCCCATGCCACTCCACCGAATGGATGCCAGTCCGTTTCTGGAATTTTTCAAACCACCCACGAGAAGCCTTGAAGTCTGGGGTTGGCGCCGATGTCCCTTCTCCTCCATCGTCTTTGGCCTGGGCAATCAAATTGCCGAAAATAGCGTTGGCCTTGTGGCAGATTGCCGTCTTGGTTATCGTATCTCCAGCGATTTCTTTGTCTTTTATCCATACAAGAAGCAGCCTCTCCATCTCATCATGCACGTGGACAAAATAGTCACGCCCTTGGAAGGTGTAGCTGCTTTGATGGCTTCCTTCTGCTTAAGGATGGTGCCTATCGTCGACGGATTTCGGCTGTATTCCTTAGTGATCACACTCAACCACATGTCAGCCTCATATTTCTTGATTATCTCCATTTTTGTCTCCATAGAAATCATCCTCTTCTTTCCGTGAACTTCAGCAATTTTCTTGGGACCCATGACTACAGTGGTACCTCGAGATATGAAATTAATCTGTTCCGAGGCACCCTTCGTATCATGAGTTTTTCGTATCTTGGACCGCTTTTACATGTAAAATGGCTAATCCATTCCAAGCCCTCCAAAAACACCCCAGTAAATTTCATAATAAAGGTAAATTGACCTATGAACAATGAAATACTACAACAATTTGGACTATTCAAAACCTAACTTAATGGGTACTGCTAATTACCTGTAAATAAAGTGAATTAGTGTAACATGGTATACAAGAAATACTGAACGTATGTAATAAAATGTGGAAGCTTACCTTTCGAGTGAGCCTATCTCCGAAAGTGGCGACAGAGGAGGCGAACAAACGGCAGGTACATACGTACACTTAACTCTACGAAACACAAAAAAATGTAAGGAAAACATACATAAACTAAACTTTATGAAACACATTAAAAAAACTGTAACACTTAACTTTACAAAAAACTAAAATTAAATTTTTTTTTTTTTATACTTTACGTAGGTTTTTTGTTTTTTTATACAAAACTTCAACTTCATCACCACTTTCAACTTTCTGTTTTTAGTATCACTTGGTTCTTCCTTTTTGCTTACTCCTGCTAATACTTAAAGGCCTCTTCAAAAAATAACTATCCAAGGAAGATTGCTTCTGCCTACTTTTCACAATGTTCCTGAAACGACTCAGGCAAGCCTCATCAAACTGCGCAAGCATACGACCTGTGTAAGCCTTTTCGGGGTGTATTTTTTCTACAAATGATTGCACTTTATGAAAAGCAGATAGAACATCCTTAATTTCTGCCGTTGTCATAGGGTTGTCCTCCTCCTCCTCGCCGCTGCTAGAGAACTCCTCTTGAACGACGTTATGTTGCATGGCCTCCAACTCCTTCAGGTCATCCGTCGTAAGCTCCTCTTGGTGCTCCTTGAGAAGGTCGTTGATGTCATCCTCGTCGACAACCAGCCCCATGGACTTGCCGAGTGCAACGATCTCGTCAAGATCTGGTTGGGAAACAGTTTCAGGATCGTCAACTGTTTCTGAATCTGCAGCACCAGCTTCACCCACGTTGAATCCCTCGAAGTCTCGGGCAGGTACGGCATCAGGCCAGAGTTTCCTCCACGAGGAATTCAAGGTTCGCCTCGAAACTTCCTGCCAAGCTTGGTCAATGAGTCGGATGCATATCACAACATCGAAATGCTCCTTCCAAAATTCACACAAGGTGAGGTTTGTGGTATCGGTGATGTCGAAATATCTCTTGAAAAAATGTTTCGTATACAGCTTCTTAAAGTTCGATATCACTTGCTGGTCCATGGGCTGGAGGAGAGGGGTGGTGTTAGGCGGAAGATAAAAAACCTTGATGAAGGAATACTCCGCTAGGATATCTTCCTCGAGGCCAGGATGGTGAACAGGGGCATTGTCCAACACCAGCAGGCATTTCAGAGGGAGGCACTGCTCTTCCAAGAATTTCTTCACTGTCGGGCCGAAACACAGATTTACCCACTTGGTGAACAAGAGCCTCATTACCCAGGCTTTTACATTAGCCCTCCACATCACTGGAAGCTTCTCCTTAAGCACTTCGTGGGCCTTGAAGGCTCGAGGAGTCTCGGAATGATAGACCAGTAGGGGCTTCACCTTGCAATCCCCACTGGCGTTCGAAAAAAGTGCAAGCATAAGCCTGTCTTTCATAGGATTATGCCCAGGTAGCTTCTTCTCTTCCTCCGTGATGTACGTCCGACGAGGCAGTTTTTTTCCAAAAAAGGCCAGTCTCGGCACAATTGAAGACTTGCTGAGAACTGTAGCCTTTTTTGGTCATCATCTCGTCGAACGTCTTTTTAAAGGCTTCGGCCGCTTTCATGTCCGAGCTGGCCGCCTTCCCCATGCCGCACCACCGAATGGATGCCAGTCCGTTTACGGAATTTCTCGAACCACCCGTGCGAAGCCTTGAAGTTTGGGTTTGGTGTTGATGTCCCTTCTCCTCCGTCGTCTTCGGTTTGGGCAATCAAATCGCCGAAAATAGCATTGACCTTGTGGAAGATTGCCATCTCCGTTATCTTATTGCCAGTGATTTCTTTGTCTTTTATCCAGACAAGAAGAAGCCTTTCCATCTCGTCGTACACGTGGCTCCTCTTGTTGGACAAAATAGTGACGCCCTTGGAAGGTGTAGCCGCTTTGATGGTATCCTCCTGCTTAAGGATGGTGCCTATTGTCTACGGATTTCTGTCGTATTCCTTGGCGATCACACTAAATCGCATACCAGCTTCATACTTCTTGATAATCTCCATCTTCGCCTCCAAGGAGAGCATCCTCTTCTTTCCGTGAATTTCAAGTTTCTTGGGACCCATGACTGTAGTATATACTGTACGTAATTTACGTATAAGTATGGAGTAAAGTTCTCACACAACACGATAAAGTACGTATACTACAACGAAATCACTAACGAATTTACGTTAATAGACGAAATCGTTAGAACGCACGAATACCGCGTGCGTACAATAACGATGCTGCTACCGAGTGGCTGAAGCACACCGCTACATAGTAGATGCATGATGGTAAGGATGCTGACCAATAGGAGAGAAGGATCTCATGGCGGTGATAGCATCAGGAACCAATGGGAGAGCAGGAGGATGGTGGCGAGTCTACTCAGTTGGTGGCGCATGAGTTTCAAAATTGTTATCGGTGGTCCGGGCGAATCTCGGACTTTACAGCAACAACCTTTCGTATCTTGAGCAATTTTCGTATGTAGAGCTGTAAAATTTTTCGTATTAGCTTTTAGCTTTCGTATCTCAAGTTTTTCGTAAGTTGAGCCTTTCGTATCTCGAGGTACCACTGTATAATGTATGTAATTATGTTATGTAGTAGTATACTGTTTAAGTTCTCACACAACACGATAAAGTACAAAGCGAAATCACTAACACGAATTTACGTTAACAAACGAAATCGTATATGTGAACGAACTAATTCTGTGTCGTACGATAACACTGGTTAGACGAAGTGGCCGAAGAATGCCTTTACGTAGAGCACAATGGGAGAGATGCTGACCAATAGGAGAGCAGGATCTTATGGTGGTGACTAGCATCAGGAACCAATGGGAGAGCAGGAGGATGGTGGTGAGTCTACTCAGTTGGAGGCATGCAAGTTTTAAAATTGTTCTTGGTGGTCTGGGCGAATCTCAGGACTTTACAGCAACAACCTTTCGTAACCTGAATTCTGTTCGTATGCAGAGGCAAAAAAATCTTTGTATTTGCTTTCGTAACTTGAATTTTTTGTAAACTGGGACTTCGTATGTTGAGGTTCCACTGCATTTTATTAAAAAAAGTACTTGCTTTGAAGGTTTCAGACATCAAATTGTATGCATAATAATTGTTGCAGTGATAAATGTGTAACCTAGTTAGGTGTCTAATGTACTGTTATATATGTAAGAATTACATTATATATATAAACCAGTGACCTGGGGTCATGGCATTAGGAGGGTTCTACGTGACCAAAGCACACCTTAGATTACGCTATGCGTTGTCTGCGTAGCCTGATCTAGCTCAAAGCTTTGTCAACATCTTTATGTTATGATAACTTTGCACAACAACTTCCATGGGAAGAGGTTGACCTGTTAACCTACGCCGGAAACTTGTAACTTCCGAGCCGGCGAACTACGTATGTGTTTTTATATGAATTGCTGAGATAGCTAATGTTCCGCTATCGACGCGATGCTTTAGAATGGCAGTTCGAAGCCAAATCTCAAACATATCGGTCGTCCGACCGAGCTGCATCTCCTAGTATGGAGTTACAGAATAAAGTTGTTACTTTGTGCAACTAGCCTGTTTGAATCATCTCCTCTAGACAAGAAAGAACCTCTCTACTAAGATATCCAAGGGAGATGAGAGGAAACAAACATTACTTACGGACAACAGCCGTAAGGAAAAAACAAAAAGTCTATCGCCAAGCGATAAGACATTAGATATATTGTAACAATAGGTAAAGAAAACACATTTACACTAACACAATAAATATATCGGTACATAAATATTACAGAATACAAGAACTGGTTGTTGCACCATAAGTTTGAATAATGTAACTGTAAGGCCAGGCTATTTAATACCTAAATGCATGCTGTCCAGAACTGTACTGTATAGGCTTGGCTAAAATGCACCAGGTAAGCATTACATATTTGCAGTTTATATTTACACCATGCTTGTATATATCACTAAGGAAATTACACATAGCACTGCTACCTTATTTGCCCTTCAGTTTGTTTTTATAAAGCTGTGAACAGAGTTTAAGTGGTTTTGAAAGGTGCTTTAAGGAGTTCTTCAGTGTTTTTTTTTTTACTAATGTAAATTTTCAGTGTATGTAATGGGTTTAGGAACAAAACCCTTATGTAGATGAGTCCCTGTATTGGAAATGTGTGCATACATATGTGAGCATGTTGGGCCAAGGGTAATGGAGCTACCCAGTTAAGCTTTGTAGCCACAAATAATTGTGAAAGTAAGTTGGAGCTATGCACAAAAAAATTGATAGATGAATGTTTTGTATCATACAAGCAATCATAATCTAGAATTTGTAGTTTTAAGTAATATCAGCTCTGATAGAACATATTACCATAACCTTTGCGAGCGGGCTTTGTCAATTTATAGCTTTATGGTTATTTCCGGGTATCATCCCCTGACAGTCAGTATTTTGCGCCATTACAGTTTGAATGAATTTTACATGAAAAATGTTCAAGTCACTTCAGTACACCATAAGTGACTTCTGGGAACTTTTAAAGGCAATTCTAGTGTAGCGAGTCAGTAGTCTGTACTGGATGCATACAGAGAAATCAGTCTGACTTGGAGATTTCATGCAGAAATGTACTGCAGCTCCCTATCCCAAGAAGCCTTGTAAATATTTTGGCATAAATACATTCAGAATTTGTTACTGATTTTGCTTCTTATCTGTTATTAAAATGTGTGAGCTATAATTATAATTTTCCAAAATAAAATGAAAAAATATTAGAAAAACATTCACAACTGTCATTTGGAAAAGAGGCCCTACACAGGGTTGGAAATATTTACTTTCAAATTCCCATGGGAAGTACAGAATTTTTTTGTTTAGAATTTTTCATCTTATACCAAATGCATATGCTTATCATCCTCTTACTATGATTTTATTTTTTTTTTTATTATCCAACCTTAAATGTAGCCTAGCTAAGGGTGTGCTTACCATATATTTAGGGCATTTTGTAAGGGTTAATTTTCATGTTCATTATGCTATAAAATGTGGTTTGTGTGAGCATGTCATAAGCACATAAGGTTTTTTTTTTTAGGTAATTTCCATTTCCTGTCTGCTAAAATTTTTTAGATAATATAATATCTTTCCTGATTGATATGATATGATAGTATACAATCAAATATTTTTCATATAGTGTTCATTTCATTAGTCATGAAATTGCCCAGACAGAAATTTGTCAAAGGAAGACGTATCACTGATGTAAGTGTGTGTGTGGGCAGACCCTCAAGTCCCAACTGTCAATATTGGCTCATACTTTGCAATGTTACACCTTTAAGAGGGAAATTACAAATATGCAAAACAATTTTTTAAAATTAATATCTAGACTTCCTTTATGCCCTTGTTCAAACTTAACCAACATCCAATGTCAAGTTATGTAAACAAATTAATGAGGAAAATTTTATCAGTCTCATGATTTTTAGTATATGATCATTGAATTTTTAAGAGCATTGCAGTTTATTGAAAAAAATTTAGTTTATCATTGGCTAAACTACCACTATCTATTAACAATAAACTAACAATATGTCATCACGTAATACTTGATGTATTTCTAGGGTTCCATGTTACAACTTAAATACATTTACTTTCTTGAGCAGGATCTACCTTCAGTCACAAAGTGTTCCATATTTTGCATGTAGGCCCTTCGTCATTACTGTGGGAAATGTGTTGTTCATAGGGAACATAGCTCTCTAATTTTATGACCTTTTTTTATCTCATGTGAATGATGAAAGCTAAGTAAAAGGGATTCTGTTGGGAAATAATGTTATGAAAATTCTGATCTTTATCTTTTTCAGGTGTGGTTCTCGGACGTCAGGGTGGCATGGTTCAACAGCTTTATTTTCCATTTTTTTGTGGACTAGGTGGACCTGTTGGTCATGGTAATCAACCTATGCCATGGATTCACATTAATGATATAGTAGGACTCTTCATCCATGCAATTGAAACAGAAAGTATTAGTGGGGTGATGAATGGTGTTGCCCCACAAATAATTTCCAACAAAGACTTTGCAAATGCTTTTGGAAAAGCTCTGTGGAGGCCATCTTTTATACCTTTGCCAACTTTTGCGGTTAATATGTTGTTTAGTGAAGAGCGAGGCAAGATCATGACTGAAGGACAAAAGGTGATCCCTAAAAAAGCTCTTGAAACAGGTTATACATTTAAATATCCAGATATAACAGTAGCTGCAAAAGAATTTTCTAAACTCATCTATGCAGATGAAGTCTGAGTGTAAAATATTATAGTGTACAGTTAAGCATATAACAAAGATTGACAAAGATGGAAGCAAAGCATTCATTAGTATGATACTATTTACCCATACCTAAAAACTAGTGTACTACACTGTTCCTGCAGTTTTAATTGTTTTAGTTCCATGAATTTGTTACACTATATGGCTGATTATACATCAAACTCCTCAAGTCTAGATATTAGACATAAAAAATGTAGTGGATTGCAGATGACACTTAAAAAGGTATGGTCCAATTAAGCTTATTGTTAATGAAATCAGTCCATAAAGAGATTATACTGTAATTTCAGTATGACTGAATGATAATGGCTTTGACTCAAGTTTGCACAAACATTAACAACTTAAGGTATTTATTTACTAAAACTTCTTAAGTTACGGTGTCTTGTTTTTACACGAGCTTGTAACATTCACAGCTTTTAAGCAAAATTTTGTTAACTAAAGAGTTTTTCCTCAGGATTATTTAGAGTATCAACATTTATCCTATTAATTGAACAGGATTTTAGTCATAATGCCTGAATGGTTTGTGCATCAATCTAGCAGGCAAATTAGACTTGGGTGTATTACTAACAACAGACCTCTGGTTCAATCCTTGTCTTTGGTGTGGCAATACTGTACTAATAACAAACCTCTTTGTTCTACGTACATTGGTGGAAGAAAACAAATAAAATTTGAAATTGCTGGTGCAGGGAAAACAGACTTACTTTTAAATTGCTGCTCCAACCAGTAGTACAATATTTAGCTAAGTTTAGCTACTTTTCAATTCTCTTTGGGACTCGTGTATCACTTGCGTAACACATATTCCTGAACTTAGTTTCATATAAGTGGTTTTTTTTCCTACTTTCTTATTCTGTTATTTATCTTTGTAATGTAATGAAATTTATTGTTATTAGTTATTCAAAAACTTTTCAAAATGCAGTGGCTGAATTTTTGTTTGTGATTGCGGGTGTAACCAGCAAGTATTCACCTCTTATACTATGACCGCATTTTATAATTTTCGTGTATGTGCGTAGTATTTTGTTTTTCATGGTTGCATATTTCTGAATTATTGTAGAACAGGTTTTACTATTGTTGCCTTTTAGTCATTTTAAAATTTTTTAATCAATCTTACATTTTACTAAAGGAAATTGTTTGGGCCATCCCCTGAGAGGCTGATTGAACTAAATAAATGCCAATAATAATTTGAAGGATGATATTGTAGTCAGTCAGTTGTTGGGAGTGATAAGGGCTATTAATCTTATTTATTAATGTGCCTTGTTGCATCTTTGTGTCTGATTTTGTATACTTGCTGAGCATTACATAGTAGAAGAGAGATTACCAAATGTCACCATGGTGCAACAAAAGGATCATGTCAAGATTAGTGAACCCACTATTTTTCAAAACAATATTATACCACTTTGATTTATAAATAGTATATGAATAGTATATATACACATATTTACATATATATATTTTATTATAAATATTAATATGTGCGTATGTGTATACAGTATATATATTTTAGAGGTAAGTATAATATTGTGTTAAATATAATGGGTTCGCTAGTCTTGACATGATCCCAACAAAATGTGTTGCACCATGTTTGGAGGAAGGTTGTCACATAAGGAATCCATCAGGTTCTTTTATGGCTACATAGTCTGAGAAATCCAAGGATTGTACGTACTAGTTATAAGTTCCATATCTACTGGTTCTGCATCGGGACTGGATATCTTGGCAATTTTCTCTGGGTTGGTGGACTCAATATCTACACCCAGATGGTGATATTTGATTAAGACTTTGATTTTGCTTTTCCTGGAGTTGTCATAGCAGCTTGTATTGCTGCAGGGTAATTATGAGACAGGTTCTCTTTTCAGTGACCTGAGTTTAAGCTGTATAATGGGAGTGGTAAATTCAGCAGTGGTCATGGATTCAGGGCATGAGAATTAGTGGATGCAGGCTTAACCCATGCAGCAAAAGGGAAAGGACAAAACATGAAAGGATGACAGTTGCTACAGCTTAAGAACCATTTCAGGAAAGAATTGAGATCTGGTCTTGGCCTCAAAGATACTGGAGGGCCTTAAAACCACAGCGGCTCAAGCGCCACTTTTTTAAGAATAAGAAAAATACTCCTAAAGTTTATCAACAATGACTCTGCTTCTTGAAAAACATGTTGATTTCAACTAAGCACCATATGAAAGCCCTGCCCTTCAGAATATTTTGACCCAAAATAAAAAAAGTGTGGTGCACTTGCATGCAAACATACGAATTGCCCCCCCCCCCCCCCTTGGCCGCCCCCCCCCCCCCCCTTCAGTTTGTGTAAAAAAAATACAGTAAGTGCTATTGATAAAAATAATAATAGTAATAAATATCATATAATCATAATGATAATAATAAATTGAAAATAGATGAAGAAGGTGAAGAAGCACAGTGTATTGTACAAAATAATGGAAATACCATTACTAGTGAGAATACTACACACTTACCAATACAACAATCACGGCCAGACACATGTTGTTTTGGATAGACTGGCTGGGAGTCTTACAGGAGGTTTTTATGACACCCAATGATTGGTTGCTGAGACACGCTTCTCATGGGAAAATTTTTTGATTGGGCAAGGGACGCCTATATTAGCACTCCCATTGGCTCACTCCCTCAGCCAGCACATAAGCTTCTGTGGTTTATGAGCACTGCGCCACTTGCATCAAGTGACAACAACTCTGGACATGTAAGTTCATCATTTCCTATGCTTGCACAGTCATTTTTACCATAAAGACAGTGGATATTGGTGTTCCAAACATCATAGCCAGGTAAAGTTAAGTATTTCTTAGTTTTACCAGACCACTGATATGATTAACAGCTTTCGTAGGGCTGGCCCAAAGGATTAGATATTTTTACTTGGCTAGGAACCAATTGGTTACTTAGCAAAAGGACCACATCAATAAATGAATTTCCATCACCGGAAATCAATTTCTCTGGATCCTTGTTGGCAGAGCGGGGAATCGAATCTGGACCCTGAGATCAGTAGTTGAGCATGTTAACGACTCATTCAACAAGGAACTTTTCATAGCCAGAGAGAGGGAGAATTGGTGATTCTTCCAATGTGTATAACACTGTTTTGGTGGCGGTGGTGCTTGAGCTTCTGTGGTTTTAAGGCTCTCAGACTGGTTGAGGGCAATGTGGTCCAAGGAAACCCTGTCTAAAGGACATCATTGATTTGGAAGGGCAACTGAAAAACTATTCATTCCAGACTGGCATTTCAAACAAATTTCTATGGAAGGACTTGGGTTTTGAGTCTTGTATATGTTCCCCTCTTTTTTCCACTGTGGATAACAATCATTGCAGGCATAGAGGAGTTGGTCCTTGGATAGGTTGAGTAAGGATGAGCACAGTGAATGGCTGTAGTGGGCATTAAAGGAAGAGGAATAATCATTTACCTTCCCCATTCTGTGTTGGGAGTAAAGGCAGTGTTGAGACTGAGAAATAGTGTAATATGGACCAGATATTCCCCAAGCTGCTACCTATTTCATTCCCATTATTGTGCATACCTCCATTCATATACTTTCTTTCATCTGACTTTCCACCTTCTAACAATTGTTTCATAGTGCAACTGCAAGGTTTTACTTCTGTTACACCTTTCAAACCTTCTTACTGCCAATTTTCCTTCTGGTGCTGAATGGACCTCATAGGTCCCAGAGCTTGGCCATTGGCCTAAATATTTTATTCCATTCTATAATACTATTGATGGAGACTACTACTTCATGAAGAGGATGTCAATTTAGAGCAGGTGGGGACATGGCTGGGTAGTAGACCGAGATGTCAAAGATTCAGATGGTTTGGGCATATGTAGTACTGAGATGTGGAGAGGAGCAGACACTGAGAGTTGGTAGATATGGAGGTAGCAGGATTGAAATCTCAGAAGGCCAAAAATCATAAAGATATGCATTTGAAGCTGTAGAGATGGTAATTTGAGTAAAAAATTTACAATTTACAAGAGGACGAGAAAATTCTTTGGTATGACCTCTCAAAATGTAGCACTTCATGTATGAAATTTATTTTCATTTTTATATTCAGATAACACTGACTTATGACATGGAATTTAACCTCGGAGATTATGATGACACAATGCATTTTATCAAAATAATTTTTAATACCTGTGCTGTAAAATGTGTGTGGGTGCCATAAAAAATGGAATGGGAAGCTCATGTTTATTTTTAAGGCACATTTTTATTGAACTTGATATTTATTGGGGCAATTTTAGAAATTTCATTTGTTTCAGAGGAGGATATAGCATATATACCTACTTAAACGACACTTCTAAAGAAATTATTAGCATGGACAGAGGGACAGAAAAGTAAAAATCTTTTGTGCTACTTTTACTGTAGTAAGAACCATATTAATGCAAAGTAAATAATTGGGAAGGAAGTGCCCAGGACTGAATTTTCATTAGGGTGAGAGAGGCCTCTAGCATTATTAGGTGGAGGATGTAAGAGGGGCAGAGGTGTATTAGACATTATCATGTGCCCCAGAAAAAAGTTTCAGGACTGAATTTCCTTGTCTATTCTCCCACATTGTTATTTCAGAAAAGAAGAGCCCAGTTAACTTTAGTAGATGAATAAGAGTAGAAAACAGTTACGTATTCTACTTTGAGATTTGTAAATAGTATTCTGGAACAGATTGAGTAGGCAAACTTTGAAGGTAAGACATAAAAGACAGTGTTAATGGTTCTTTGTAATTTCCTGATTTTACTATAGGCAAATTGAAAATTAACGACAGTAATCGTTATATAATATTATGTGAACTTCCAAACCACCCAATGATCTTACATAACAGTAGTCAGTGTTACTTGTCACTTGGAAGGAGTCTCAACTTTTATAGAATATGTTGGTAGGAGAATTAATTTGATCAAGTTGCCACATAATTGTTTGCTGTGATTGATTTTGTGTCATCACCAGTGTTCGTCATAAGGTTAATTATTTTAGTATTAATAGGTGTTAGTTTTTCCAGACCTCTGAGTCTCAAGTAGACTCTTCTCGGGCTGGTCTCAGGGGAAAAAAAAAAAAAATCAAATATCCTGAGAAACAAAAAAAAAAAAAAAAAAAAAAAAAAAAAAAAAAAAAAAAAAAAAAAAACAAAAAAAAAAAAAAAAAAAAAAAAAAAAAAAAAAAAAAAAAAAAAAAAAAAAAAAAAAAAAAAAAAAAAAAAAAAAAAAAAAAAAAAAAAAAAAAAAAAAAAAAAAAAAAAAAAAAAAAAAAAAAAAAAAAAATTAGACTTTATTTAGAGAAACCCGTCTTATTTAAAAAATTTATGATTTTATTAATTGAAAAATCCCTGCTTTCCGCAAGAATATTTTTCATTTCTGAACTCCGCAGATAAATAGATCTTTGCTGGGTCCAATTTGGGCACTCAACAAGCAAATGCTGTACTGTCATGGGTGTTTGACATCTGTTACATTTCACTGGGTCAGCATGTGGTGTTGACATCAAGTGACCATGTGAGAATCTTGTGTCCTATACGTAGCCTTGCTAGGATCACCTCTTTTGCTCTTTCCTCCTGTGAGGATGTCCTCCATGCATAGACTTCAGTTTTTATATTTTTAAGTTTGTTTGTTGTTGGCACCGAGGCCCATTCTTCTTTCCAATCCTGGTAAATTAATGTTTTAACTGATTTTACCCAGTCTGACACTGGGGCATATGAAATTGTTGGAGGGATAGTGCAGGCTAATTTGGCAGCAGAGTCTGCATATTCATTTCCTTTTATTCCCACGTGTGCTGGGATCCAACATATTTCCATTGATATTCCTGATTGGAGGAGTTGATGAATTTTTATTTGAATTTCCTGTACTATTTGGTTTCCTGATTTATACTGTCCTATTGCATCTATAGCGCTACGTGAGTCACTGAAAATTACAGAGACACTTGCTTTTGCCTCAGATATCATATCTAGAGCCATCTGTATGGCTGTGACTTCAGCAGTAAATACTGATGATATTGAAGGTAGGCTTTTTTTACTTAACATATTTTTCGAATATGCAGATGCTCCTACTCCAACATTATTTTTGGAGCCGTCTGTATATATCATAAATTTGTCGCCTTTTCTTCTAATGTGCTCCACAAAGCATGTTGGCGGTACATTTTCCGTACTTGTCCATTTTCGTTTTTTGAGTAGGTAAGACAGGGAGGTACATATCTTTACTCTATTTAAAATCCATGGTGGTGGCAATTCCATTGGTGGGTGAAAATTGGATTCATATTATGTATGTTCATTATGTATCTAGCTCTTTTTTGGGAAAGAGCTAGTACTATTAACTGCTGTTACTTGATTACAGTTTTGGAAGCAGTAAGTTGCAGGAGACGATCCCGCTTGCATTGAAAGACCTCTTTGTATTGTTATTAAATTACGGTGATGTTTTAAGGGCAAAATACCTGCCTCCACCAAAAGTGAGTTTGTTGGGGACGATCGGAAAGCTCCTGTGCACAATCGCACGCCTTCATGGTGCACTGCATCGAGAGATTTTAATGCAGATTCTGAGGCGGATGAATATATTGGACAGCAGTAATCTATTATGGATAAGACTGTTGCCTTATATATCATTAATAAAATGTCTCGCTTTGCTCCCCAATTAGTGTGTGATAACTTTTTTAATATGGCAAGGGCTTTAATGCCCTTGGCTTTAATGTATTTGATGTGCTCTTTCCAATTTAAATGTTGATCAAATATTACTCCTAGATACTGATTTTTGTACAAAATTGTATTTCAGTGCTATAAAGATGCAGTTTGATTGTTTGGTTCTTCATCCACCTTTTGTCTTTGTAGAAGACGATTGCTTTTGTTTTATCAGTTGAAAATTTAAATCCAAACTGAATTTGCCCAACTACATATATTTGAAATGGCAGTACTGAGAACTCTCTGAGCATGTCTCAGATTACTACTCGTATAGTAAATGACAAAGTCATCAACATATAAACTGTTTTTTACACCACTTGGTAAATTTATAGTAATGTCATTGATTGCTAAAGCAAACAATGTACAGCTCAAGACACTACCTTGAGGGATTCCTTCTTCCAGTTTATAGGTTACTGAGTAGGAATTTTCTACTCTTACTTGAAAAGTTCTGTTTGTTAAGAAGTTCTTAATAAATATTGGTAAGTGGCCTCTTAGTCCCTTGGAGTGGAGTTTTTGCATGATGTTATGTTTCCATGTTGTATCGTATGCTTTTTCTATATCAAAAAATATAGCTACTGTTAATTTCTTTTGTTCAAAGCCTTTTTTGATATGATCTTCTAAATGTGTTAAGGGATCTAGGGTTGATCTGCCAGCTATTGAAACCAGATTGTGTTGGTGTTAAAATGGATTCTTTGGTTATTACATACGTTAATCGTGCATTAACCATTTTTTCTAAGATTTTGCATAGGCAACTTGTTAGAGATATCGGTCTATAATTGGATGGATTACTTGCATCCTTTCCTGGTTTATTTATTGGAATAATTATGGCATGTTTCCATTTATCAGGAAAGACACGTTTTAGCCAGATACTATTGTAAAAAAATTTTAATAAATATGATTTAGCTATAGGAGCTAATTTTTCTATCATTTTCAAATGATATTTTATCATATCCTGGTGCAGAGGGATGACAAGAGTTGATGGCATTATCTAGTTCATCCATGTTAAAAATATAGTTATATTCCAGGTCTTCAAGAGTTTCAAAATTGAGTATTATATTTTCTTTTTGTTTTCTGATACTTTGAAAATGTGTATCTAGGCTGGAGTAAGCACTGATGTTTTCAAAATGTTTCCCAATTATGTTTGATATTTCATAAGTATCATGGTATATTTTTCCATTTAAATGTATTGCACTTCTTGGAGGTCTTATATGTTTTCCATTGATTTTCCTTATCTTTTGCCAGACATCCCTTGTGGATGTGTTTGAAGATATGTTTGAGACATATTCCTTCCATGATGCGATTTTTTCAGCTATTACCGTTTTTCTAAATTTGGCTGTATATTTGTTATATAGTGGTTTAATGTGGTTAATTGTTATGTTGTTATAACTATTTTGTTTAATATGTTTATACTATAGGGCATTTTGTTGAGTGATTTAGGCGAGTTTTGAGTCTGTTTAGATTGCGACTCAATATATGTTTTATTTTACTTAATGTTGTTAATGTTGGATTCCACCATGGGACAGGGGATTTTGTGGAATGTGTTTTGTGGTTTTGGAATACTTTTATCTGCAGCATTTATTATGAAGTTTGAGAAGGATTCACATGTAGTATTGTGATCTTCATTATGTGGGAATGGTGGTATGTTTCGTGTGTATAGGAAATATTTATCCCAGTTAGCTTTTTGGATATATATCTTGTAGGTGGCAATATTTTGACATTACTTAAGTAGTTCAGAATGATTGGGAAATGGTCACTTGTGTATGAATCGTCTAGGACGTTCCATTCAAATTTCTCCGCTACATCATTTGAACATAATGAAATGTCAATTGAAGAAAAGGTTAGGTGTGTATTTGAAAAATATGTTGGAACTTCACTTTCATTGAGACAATACAGGTTGTGTTTCATTATAGTATTCTCTATGTTGATTCCGGATGTGTCAGTGGGTTATTAATATTCCCATAATGGATTATGTGCATTAAAATCTCCTACTATAAGTAGTGGTTCCTGTATACTTTTGCTAATAAGTTCAGAAAAATCACTGAAATTTGCATTGAAATTTGGTTGGTTATATAAATTACAAATAGTAATTTTACTTTTATCAGGCATATACAGTTTAATTGATGTTATTTGATATGGCATAGATGGTATGTCAACAGGTTCATATGTAATGCTATATGAACGTATATGGCTGTGCCTAATTTTCCACCGTCAGTTGGTGAATAACAGGCAATTTTATAGTGTTGGATATTTGTAGGGTTACTTCCTATATGTTGTAGACATATGCACATTGGGTTGTGGTCTCGTATGATTCTTTGTAATTCACCCAGACGTAGTCGGGTTAAGAGACCATTTATATTCCATTGAATGATTTTATATTCCATTATTGGGAGGAATTGGTGTTAAATTCTGTAAATTGATTGCTGATTTTACTTTATCTCGTAGTTTATATGCATTTGAATTTATTTGTGGTTTTTTTAATCGTTGTATTTGTATGTTGGTTATTAGATTCTGCAGTTGTTTGTTTTTCATAGTTGAATATTAATAAGTCCCTATTTTTGATTTTATAATTTCCTTTTTGTATTTTAAGGATTCAGAACATAATTCGTTCTCATGTTGGTGTTAAAGGGCACCTCCTTAATTTGGTAAAATTGTCAATACAATTTCGTACTGTGTCCTCTGTCTTGGTAGTTAGTTGGTTATATGTACTTACAAAGCATTCATTACAACCACAAGATGAAGCATGTTTGGTAATGTTAATTATTGGTTCAGAAGTTTTTGGTCTAGCTTAGAAATTTCTGGTTTTGTAATTCTATTGTTCCTTTTCTGTAGTGATAAGGACTGTTGGTTTGAGGGGTTATTTGTTTTGTTGTTGTTAATGGGATATTTCGGTCTTGTGGATGGTTGGGGGGGTGATAGTTATATTTTGGTTTGGTTTAATGGTATGATTTTCATTAGTATTATTTGATGGAACTTGTAAAGAGTGATCTTTACTGTCCAGATGTTGGCTGTTTGATTGAGATTGAGGGTAATTGTGTATTTCCACTTGTGATGAGGTTAGTTTAATATCTTTTTTAAAATGTTCTCCTGGTGTAGTTGGAGTCTCTCTGGATTGATTGTAATTTTCAATATTTACCTTTTTTCCCTTAGGTGGGGTTCTTTCTAGAATTCTTTTCTTTTTGCCAGTTCGATTATCATCATTATTTAATTCTTCTTCTATTGGAAGTTCTTTTCCATAGATAACTGAATCATCTATGTTAGTGGTGGTATTGGTTGTTGTAATATCACTTTTATTTTGTGTTTCAGTATTATTGGTATGAAATCCAGTTTCCCTGTTTATACTATCTTGTTTGTCATTGTGCTGTTTGATGTCTTGATTTTTAGTCACATTTGAAAAGGTGGGGGTTTTGGATGGATTGTTAACGCCTCTTACTTTTAGCTCAAGTCTGGCTTCCATGACTGACATTCCTGTCCTATTTATTAACAACTGAAGTTCTGTGTTATATTGGTAAAATGAACACTCCTTAGATTTTGCGTGATGGGCTAGTCCACAATTAATACATTTTGATTGATTACAGTTCCAATTAGTGGTATGGTCATCTGATGCACAGACTGCACATATAGCTTTATTACGGCATCTTTTGTATGTGTGTCCATACCTTGAGCACTGTGTACATTGTAATGGTTTAGGAACAAAAGGACGAACTTCTCTATTTTGTCCAAGAATTTTTATTTTAAATGGTAAAGTCTTGGCCTGTAAATTTTATTTTGGCAATGTTGATATTTTTACTTTTGTCTTTCCTACTTGAAATAGAGTATATTTCTAAATCGTGGATTTTGTTATATCTCAATTTTAAGAGTCTAGCAGTAGTTGTTTTGAAGGAAGCTCCTGCTCGCTATTGGATAGGATGACTGTACCCTGTACATAATTCATTGTTTCGTGGCTTGTAATTATTACCTTTATATTATTTATTTTCTGTTATACTTAAAAAGGCAGTGGACTGCTTTTTATTGGTTACTTGGATAAGCCATTCATTGTCCTTGATGTGTCGCTTCATTCCTGTCTTGTGTTGGATATATGTTAAGTAATTTGTTTTCTAGCATCGCTGCTGAGATTTTGTTGTCAGCTTTGAGGACTAGAAATCTTGACCAATTATCTGGTCCAAAGAGGTCATCAAAATGTACCAATGTGGGATTAAGTCGGTAATTTTTGTTTCTTTTTGGTCCTTGTTTTATGTATGTTGCTTGTCTATTATGATTTTTATATTTTTCTGTATTGCTGGGAGGATTATTTGTCTCTAATTCAGAATTATTGTTCATCATATATGGTTCCATTGTTACGATATTGGAGTTTACCAATTTATTTTTGTTTGTTTCTTTTTTATTTATGCACTCTATTTGGTTTTCTGGCTCTGCTGCTTTACTTGGAACAGGGTGTTCCTTGTATCTTTTATAGTACTTTCACTACTTGTGGCAGTACCTAGGAAATTCGGGAGTGACGTGCCAATGGTCATCAACTGTGCCGTAGTTTTTCCATCATGGGGCCCAGGGGTACTCAAATCATTTATTTCACAGTTCATAAATTTTGAGTTTTTACAAAAAAAAAAAAAAAAAAAAAAAAAAAAATTCTTGAAAAGATATCATTGGCCCTTCGCGAAGTTAAATCTTCTGCCAAAGGCACAAGTGAGAAAGGACTCCCAAATGTCCGCATCCCTACCCTACCCTAAAAAAAAAGGGGATGGCATAACATGATTAGTATGGCCCAAGTGTAAGCAGAACCCGCTTGCTAGGACTAAGAGTATTATGTTAATACAATTATCCCCATCCTAATCACATTATGGGCAAACTGGATAGAATGCCGAGAGTTCTATTCCTAGAACCAGGCCCCCCCTGGAATCCGTGGTCCAGCTCCACAGAATAGTTCCGCCGTCATAAGGTTAAATAGGTTGAATAACCTCCATCAAGTTTATACTGGCATTTCAACATCCACTTACTGTCCTACAAACCTTTCACTGTAACATTGTTTCTACAGTGTTCTGAGAGTCTTGCTGGCTGTTGTACTTTTTTCGCCACCTTATTAACCCTTCTTTGGGGTGAGTAATTTGCTCAATATCATTGAAGGAGAAGGGTACTTTTTATGGTGTATGTTTTTTCATTAACCCAATTTGTATTGAAACTATCACTAGACTGCTCATGAATCAAGACTTATGCCTTTACGATCTTGTGATCATTGCCTATATTCTGCCCCACTGGTTCAAGCACACCATGTACAGTAAGAAGTCTCATTTAACAACCAACACAAGTTTTCAGGAATTTTATAGTTCCTATTACTTTGGTGGTAATACCATCCTCTGTTCCCTCCCAATGATTCTAGGGTTGTTAAACCTTTGTCCCTCAGCTTACAGCTTTGTGGTTATGAGAATATGGAAACCAGTAATTATCCTTAACTTCCTTAATCATGTCATTGTTTGGATTTCCATCAGAGGGAAACCAGTTATCTGTCCTTCATGAGGAGCCAACTAATGTGACCAGATTTTTAAGATAGAAAGATTGATGTATGCATTTATCTGTCTTCCAGAGAATCCCTTCACTCAAAATTACACTGAAAACTCTTAAAGACATTTATGGCCACACCAAGTTGTGTGCTCATGATTTGTTTTTAAAGTTAATGAAATCTTATCTCTAGCCATAAAGTAATCAGGTTGAAGAGATGTTGCAAAGAACTTTTGTTCTTTTGACAGATGCTGCACAATAAACTATGAATAATAACTCCTATGAAAAAGTACCATCATGTACCTGTGTACCTAAACCATAGTTCCAGTTAATTATATGTATCCACAAGAAATCTTATAGGTATCCTGGTTTTTATGGTACGTATACATAATTATGATTTATTAGAATCAGAAAAAAAACTAAAAAGGGAAAACATCCAGGTTTGGTATTTGGGCCTATTTCAAGACTTAACTCATTGTTAGCTTATGAAAATTTATTGAGACATTTTAAGATTGCATGTGAAAGGGGAAAATATCTTGGATCCACACCATTATTAAAATCTAATCCCTTACTTATGTCTTCCCCCTTCTAAAACTTTCTTAAAAATATCAATAACTTACGGGTGAATACAGAACCTCTGCATGGATTTGTTGAGAGTGGTAGTTAAGTATCTATTCTTTCCACTATTCTAGTATGATGAAACATGATTCTGAATGCTTAAGCACCATCCAAGGATAAAGAAATACTTATTTTGGTAAAGTATAAAATATTTCTGCTCATTGGTTAGTCATGTTGTACAGTATTTTTATATAGATATCTAGCATTGTTATTGCTTGTGAGTAAAATAGCCACAGTTTTGTATACTTTTGTATATTTATAACTATACTTTTGTATATTTATAACTGAAACAACAGAAGATTTTGCCTGTTTCAAGGTGTTATATGTAGAAATATACATATGTATGTACAACTGTGGATCTTTTAATCATAAAAGAAGCATGTCATAGTATAGTATTATGTTTGTTATTTGTACTCCAGTGACATTATGTACTTGATTCTATTGCTAAAAAACAAAAATAATTGGCAATTCTCAACTGTTGTAATTTAGGTAACTTGGACTCATTTTGATGAAATTAAACGATACACGTAAAGTACTTTTACTCGCCTGTATCAGACCAATTCTAGCATGTGACGCGTTTATTCTTCGACCTGCTGTAGGAAGAAGAAAGGAAAAAAAGAGAAAGAAAGAGGCCAGCCAACTCGATCATTCTCTTTTCTGCACATTCATCTTAGGTAAGATACAAACTCTCCTGCAAGGGGCACTGGGTGAGTTACCCAAGGAAAAAGTGTCCAAGGACCTGTGGGCAATGTCCTTTAGGTAAAAGGAAGTGAACGTGGATGATGTAGCCAACAACCAGCACTCAAAATTCTATGAACAGACAAGTTGTTCTTAAATGCTAGTGACGAACTTATACCTCTGATGTCATATGCTCTATCCTGCACAGACTCAGTGACAGAACTATTATGAGGAGTAAGCCTGTTCAGTGGTCTCATGTAACCAGAATGAAATTGTGTTCTTGGACACTTCCTCTCTGGACCTGGCTGTGCTAACAAAAAGTCTATGGCACCTAGGTCTTGGGTGACAAAACCTCTTTAGATAGCATCATAGTGCTCTGACGGGACAAAGCAAGAACTTGTGGATCGTTGTCCACAATCATTCAGTGAGGGAATAGAAAATGAGGAAAATCTGTCATCATGCACCGAGGGATTCTGGGTTTTAGCCAAAAATTCCGGGATTAATTTAAAGGCCACAGAGCCCCTGGTGTGTTTAACATCATAGCTTAGGCCTTGAAGCTCCCCGACTCTTTTTGAAGGAGCCAAGGCCAACATGACAAATTTTTAAAAAATTTGTATTTTTCATAGCTAACAAACCTGAGGTCTTAACAATAGGATCATTTTCTTGCATCAGCTGGAAACTGGTTAAAAACAATCTAATATTGTAAAGCAAGGATTCTGTGGCATCTGGCAACTCATGCTTATACGAGGTGGAAGTTGGTCACCAACCAGTCATAGAATCTCATGACACACCAGTCTTTCTTTGACTGCCTTGGGGAACAGTTGTTTTTGCTCTCCTCCCAAGCAAGTTTCTTTGTGTCCGTGATTTCTTTATTTCAGTGTGTGTGATTTAGAGTCAGATCCCAGCCTGATGACCGATGTAGGGGCTTGAATGGAGCTCGAGTGCGACTCCCCAGGATGAAAGATCCTACGCAGGAGGCTTTAGTTCTCTTGGTGAACAAGACTGTTCGAAACTCCTGAACAACAAGGAGATTTACCAGGATGAAGAGATGTCCACACCTTTCAGGCGCAAAACCAAGCCCAAGGCCGCTCTGTAGCCTCTTGACTGCTGAAATGGAAAGACCTTTCTCAACCCTGAGGAAGATCAGAAAATCTGCTATCCACTGAACAGAAACTCTCGGTGGAGAAAAACCCTGTCGACAACACCAATCACAGTAGACTATCCATTTCCCCTGGTAAATTGTAGACGAAGATTTCCTGAGATGGCCAGACATCTGGCCCGCAGCCTTTCGAGAAAAACCTCTCACTTGGAGCAGATACTTGATAGTCTCCAGCCGTGAAAAGATAGGGACTCGACTGACTGGTGAAACCTTGCCACATGAGGTTGGCAAAGGAGCTGTTGCCATGGGGGTATTTCTCTTGGAACTTCTGACAGAAGAGACAGAAGGTCCAGGGACCACTCCGCTTGAGGCCACAGAGGTGTCACCAAAGTCATCCTGAGATTTCGAGAACTCATTACTCTGTTCAGAACTTGATGGATCAGGCAGAATGGAGGGAAGGCGTACACCTCGAGATTGTCCCAAGGATGCTGCAGGGTGTCCTCTGCTAGAGCAAGAGGATCTGGGACCACTGAACAGTGAACCTCCAGCTTCCTGTTGAAGTGAGTGGTGAAGAGGTCTAGCATAGGCATTCCCCAAATGTGAAAAAGCCTATCTGCCATGTCCAGATGCAGAGACCATTCTGTCACCAGGATTTGGTTCTGATGACAGTTTGTCGCCCACCACATTCCTCTTGCCTGGACTGCACCTGGCGGAGAGCTCCACCGAGTTGTCAATTGACCACTGGTGCATCTCGGCTGTCTACGAATGGAGTTGATGAGACACCAGTCCCCTTGTTTGTTCATATAAGCGACCACCATGGTGATGTCTGCCATCAGCACGATGGAATGACCCTCTACCCTCTCCCGGAACCCCTGCAGACCTAGGAAAGCAGCTTTCAACTCTAAAATTTTGACGTGAAGCAGCTTGTCCTCTCCCCTCCAAACATCCGAGGCCAGGAGATCTTCCAGATGAGCACCCAACAGTCAATGGAAACATCCAAAAACAGGAGTAAGTCTGGAGGGGGGGAACACAGAGGGACTCCCACCGTGAGATTCTGGTTGTCCAACCACCAATGAAGGTCTTTTCTCACCAGAGGGACCAGAGATGACAAAATCCTTAGAAGGACCTACTGCTGGGGAGCTAGCTGTTTGGTCTGTGGCAGGAATGAACGTGCTACCGACCTGAACTTCCCCAACCTCTGGTCTGATGGAAAAAAGCCTCGCCGCTGCCATATCTGTATCTGGCTGGGAACCAGATTGGACTTCTCCAGGTTTACTACTATGCCTAGCTTCCGACAAAACGAGAAGACGATCCCTTTCTTGAAGTAGTTTCTCCCTGGAGCTTGCCAAGACCAGCCAGTCATCGAGGTATCTCAACAGCCGAATCACTTAACCATGAGCCCACGTCAAGACTAGGTCAAAGACCCTTGTGAACACCTGAGGGGCTGTAGCCAATCCGAAGCAAAGGACCTTGAACTGGGAGACTTGCTCACCCAGGCTGAAGTGAAGGAACTTCCTGGACAAAGGGTGGACTGGAATCTGAAAGTTAAGCATCCTACAAGTCTATAGACAGCAAGAAGTCATTGTCTCTTATTGCTGCCAATACAGTCCAGGGCGTCTCCATCCTGAACCTTGTCTTCCTTACAAAGTGATTCAGTGTGAAAAGGTCTGTCATTGGTCTCCAGTCATCTGTAGCCTTTGGAAGCAGGAAAATCCCGATTGTAAAACCCCAGTGAAGGACAGTGCACTTCCTCCACCGCACTCTTGTCCAGCATCTTCAACACTTCCTCTTGAATAGCCGTGACTCAAGGAGATCCCCATTTCGGAGGGCCGACAGGGACTCAAAATTTACTAACCCCGCCACATTTGATAAGGCTGCATCCCTCTTAGCCAGGAGGAGGTTGGCCCACAAAGTTGCACTAAGATGGCCTTGATACGAAATGGCCTTAGCCCCAGACTGCAATAGCCTGACAAAGGAGGAAGAACTGATTGAACCTCCATCAGCGCTTTCTGGCGCTATCCTGGCTACCGCAGTGGACCACAAGTCCAAGTAGGACACAATCTGGAAGATGGTAGAAGCAGCAGACTCCAAAGCCAAGTCCTCTTGCGAACAAAATGATGGTCCTTCAGATCTAACCTGATCCAGGGTCAAACCAGGCTTAAGACAGATCACGTCCAAATTAAGGTGACAGGGCATCAGCTGAACCACATTGGTGGAATAAGACTTCCTATGCTGCACAAGAGGAGGAAGAAGGAACTTCAAGGACCTATTGGAGAGCAGGGAGCCATCTTGGATCAAAACCAAGGTGTTGACATGCTGCAAGATAGACTGACCATCCCCTGACAGGGGAATCTCAAACCAGGCCTTAGTATCTTGTCTTGGACCTAGCAAGGCCTCTGTACCCATAGGGATCATATAAAACTGAGTCTGCATTCTACACCCAAGATTATTGAACTGACGAATGAGATCAATAACCACCAAGAAAGAAGACAGAAACTCCTGGCTCTCTTCCTCCTTTGGTTCCGGCAAAGGAGACCGACAATGCAAAGAAGGCGGCGTGGAAGATCCTCATCCCTCGTAACCTAACCTAGATCTGTAATGGTTGCAGTCAAACACCTGGAGCACGGAAATCCCTGAATGCCCAGACACATGCGTTGACAGGGCCTTTAAGAATTGGAGGACTCCATGATAATCAAAGGCACTTACACAAACACACTGAAACAAAGAAACAAAGCTTCTGGCTTGAGAAGGAAAGCCCAAGTGAATACTCTCCAAGATGGTTACCAGCTTCCACTTTGTATTTGTGAGTTGCCAGATGCCACGGATTCCTTGCTACAATATTTGTTGCTAACCGGTTTCCAGCTGGCACAAGAAGATTATCCTATTGTTAAGACATCAGGTTTAGTTAGCCATGAAAAATATAAATTGATTGAAAAATTTGTCATTTTCAGACAGAAGTCATTTGGAATGATTGTCAGCTATGCAATATAGTGAATGTTGAAGAATAGGCTATATTAGATGGTCTTTGTTAAGTTGTGGCATGTAGTGATTGTTGACAAATAGTTTATAATAGAGGGCTTGTCAGAAAACCAGCCCTTAGAATTATGTGATAAGTTAAGGGGCTACATATGAATTTTTATAAACATCTTTGTAAATTGTCTCAGAATCAAGGTTCTAATGTAATACGTGCACTATAATAATATACACACAAATCTAGTAAATGTTTATTTCTGGGCTCAGCCGTGTCGCTCCCGTGAAATATGACTGCTTTAGCACTATTTCTAGTAAAATATTGCTATAATACCAGAGAACTGCTAAATTGGACATGTCAGAAGCTTCTGACTTGCTCACCTATATAAAAGGTGTCGGTATAAAACTGGGGCGAGTGTTAAACACTACCACAGCAACCCCTCCAATTAGCCTTTTCCTCATCAAAAGACCCTAAATACGGGGAGCCGACCCATAGGTCACACCTAGCTACCCCGTTGAAGGCGTCTGTGACGTCATACTTTTCGATAGCCATATCGTGTTCGTACGTTCGAATATAGCTATTTGTTCTTTTATTTTTATTCTTGGTTACGGATCGTCATTCTACCTCTTCACCCAAGTTAAGTACTGGTTCCGCCCATTTTCAATATTTAGAGAGTGAATTTGCCTTTCGTTTTGCCTTTATTTAGGATTTTATTAGGCGTCACTTATAAGTAGCGGGCGGGCGGCAAGTTGCCTTTACGGCTTATCCTTGAATTGTACCGATTTCGAGTGGTCTTCCTCTCTGCTTGTAACATGTGATATTTCAGTACACATATTTATTTATTTCTTGGGTGGCAGTTTTTAGTCGATCCTATTTTCGTTTATGTTTTGTTATTTTCATTATTTTCATGTTTTTCACGGGGGTCTTCATTCGAGCACTTTTCTTTATTTCGTGCTTCGCCGTTTATCCACCGTCCCCCCCCCCCCCCCCGTTACTTTTAAGTTTGGTTTATTTCATTCAAGAATTTTCCCTTTTTTCTTTTCGTCAGCTTGCCGTTTCTTATCGTTTTGTCAGTAGGCAAGTAGTTTTTCCCTTTTGCACCCACCGTTATCGAGTGGCCTTCATTGCGGTTTTATATTTTACGTAAGTTTATTTTAATCTCCCCCGTGTTAAAGCATGATTTTCTTTTAGCTTTAAGTAATTGATTTTATTTTCTCTATGTATATGTTGGATGTTAGGTCGGTTAGCCTACATAGGCTATGCCTGCGTTTTCCTCGTGATCTTTTATTTGCGAGGGTACGCTGCTCACGTGATCGTCACCCTATCAGCCCTCCCTCCCTCCCCCTCACGTGGGGCCCCCAGTAGTTGGGTGCTCCTCTCGCCTCGGTTGTCGCTGACAGCCGTTCCCATCAGCGGAGGGGGGGATGTAGAGGGTCCTCCAGGACCTTAGGTTGGTGGGTGTCACTTCTCAGCCGACCGCCTCCGGAGTTGATGATTGCTTTGCGTATGCAGCCTCGGCTTCTGTGGATTTGTTGTGCTCTGCTTCTTTCAGCTCCCGGAGCTTACATCCATCCACCTAAAACATTCCCTCTCCGCATAAGGCGGATTTAGATTCCGGCTTCTCCGGTAGTCGTTGAGGGCTATGTTTACGGAAGTTACTCTTCCGTAGGCGGAGATATGATATTTGTTATTTTAGTTCTCTTTTTTATTTTTATTTTCTTTTCTTTTTGCCACGGAACTTGCGGGTTCATGTGGCCGTCCCGGGTTACTCCGTGTACCCCCCACCCCGGGTCATACAGCTCCGGGTGGTTTTATTTCTTACAGAGTCCCCGGGACGTATATATGATATAATATATATATATATATATATATATATATATATATATATATATATATATATATATATATATATATATATATATATATATTTATTTTCCTTTCTTTTGCCACGGAACTTGCGAGTTCATGTGGCCGTCCCGGGTTACTTCGTGTACCCCCCACCCCGGGTCATACAGCTCCGGGTTGTTTTAATTATTGCACAGTCCCCGGGACGTAAATATATGAATATATATATACATATATATTTTATATATATATATTTCAGTCCTGAATGCTCCGGCATATGACATTATTATCATAATAATCCTAATAAGTTTGTGCAATTGTTCTTTATATTATTGCACTTACAGGCCACTCAGTGTCTGGTTGCCGGTCTACAGGATCCGTGCAACCATGATGTTTGCCGGAACCATGCCCCGTGCGCAGTATTGCTTACCGGTTCCGTAGTCTGGCATCACGAAAACTGCTTTGCCTGCTACGACTTGTACAACAGGTTACCTGTTCGGTAAGTTACCGCACTGCTTGTTCTATGCATATTGTGATGGAATTATATTACACTACTTTTGTTAGTGTAAAAAAAAAAAAAAAAAAAAAAAAAAAAAAATAAATAAATAAATAAAAAATAAATAAATTAAATAATAAAAAAAAAATAAAAAAGAAAAAAAAATAAAAAAATAAAATAAAAACTAAAATAAATAAAAAGTAATAAAAATTTCTTTAAATTAAATTACATTAATTAATCAACATATGTTAGGATAATTGTCAAAGATTTTACTCGAAATTGACACATTCCTTGCATTACAGACGGAGCAGTCTGTTAAGCATGCTGCACTCTCCACCCTCAAGATCTGGGTTGGAGGTTTTGGACAGAACGTAGGGAAAGCTAAGCCTTATATTCTACCTCAAGATATGGCAGCCTTCCCAGCCGGGAAAGCTGCCTGATACGTTGACCCAAAAGTCACAGCACCAATTATCAAATCAATTCAAGATTCAGTTATGGAACAGCAAGAGGGAGAGTTGCCGGACCTTGGTTTGGAAGTAGTCTCACTTGAAGTAGTGAGGATTTGCCCGTTACACTAGATATGGTTACAGGTAACAGTGTTAATGAGGCTAGCCTAGTTGGTCACCGGGGTCTTTCCTCGAGTGACTCTGATTCTTCCTCTCCCAATTCCTTCATGGGTTTCACAGGAGGTTTGCCCCCTCCCAGGTCGCATACCTTCTCTGTGATTCCTAGATTAAAGAGAAAACCTTCGGGTAAAACCTTGCTTAAAAGCCAATCAGACACAAAGCCAAGGCCTGGGCAGGTGCCAGAGGTTCATACACATATTAAACCTAGGCTAAGATTTCTAAGTCTGCAAATCCAAGGCCTTAAGGAGAGAACTCTTCCCATTGCCCCTCAAGTCCCATCCCTTCAACGTCTTGAGATCGGATACCTCATAAGGTACCGTAGGGAGGGCTGGAAGGTTCCCCTTTAGTCGGCAAAGACCTGTTCAACACGGATATTTTAAATCAGGTCAGTGGTCTTGCTAGCTTAGTCAGTTCAGTCGCAGCAAGGTTTGAAAGGGTGTTTAAAAGTTTAGTGCACAGGACTCCCTGATTGCAGGTCTCAGACAGGAGTCGGCAGTTCCGGCACCTCCTAGTAACTTGGTGCAAGGTCAGAGCATGCCTGACGGGTCCACGCTCCCTCCGTTCCACCCTGGTGATCCTTGGAGGGTTGTGAACTTCACTCCGTTTGTCAGCGGGATGTTGACTGCAGAAGGTTGTGGTACACATAGACTCGAGGATTTCGAGTTCTTCCCCGAAAAGTTATGGCCACCATTTATAGGTATGTTAGGCTTATGGAGGCAGCTTCGATTAGGGAGGACAAGGTCTCCAAGGGGACTGTTATCCTTTCTAGCAATCAGGCTCATCAAGTATGGATATGGAGCCTAGAAGTGGATCTGCTCAAATACTAAGGTAACAGCATTTAAAAGCCCTTTCACGATGTTTACGTCTGATGACGGGAACTCCTTACCTTTTTCATAAAAGGTAGCAGGACTTACCCTTCAGGCAGTGACTCGGGAAGAGCCCCAGCTTAGCGAGACAGATCCCACATCATTGCTACTCCCAGGTAGGGAGAATTTGTGGGAAGTTTGCCGGCTACATTCTCGGTAGGCAAGCTTAAGCCAAACTGTGCAATCAACTTGTTTAGTGAGCGCCTCTGTCAGACGCACTGATCCAAGCCGAATTTGATGCTAGGACACGTCTTGCAAGGTCTCTTAACTCTCTAGTGATGACGGAGACGGCGGCTCTGGAGTACGCTCATGAACCGCTGTTTAAGGTCATTGCGGAGTAGTTACTTTTAAGCATGCAATGTGACTCGTATGGCTTTGCGGTTACTAAGAGAAATGGCAGGAAGCATGTTCTATCCGAGGCTACGATCAGGCACGAACCCAACAAGCTTCTGGCTTCCTCATCTGGGGTGCAGATCTCTTCCCAGCTTCGGCAGTAAACGAGGTTCAGAATGAGGCCTCACGTTTTAATCAAAGCATCAGATTGCGTTGGGACATTCCTTTCAAAAGGAAATTAGTCTTCTTCCTCCAGTTTTAGGGCTAGGAAGGGTCAAAGAAGGTACCAACCTTTCCAAGTTCCGCAACAGCATCCTGTGCTACAAGCTGTTCTAATTCAGCAAGTTCCCCAACCTTCATCTTCTAAGGCTCAGCCTCGGCAACAGCATCAATTTGTCTTCCTTTCGCCGTCGGCTAGCCAACAGGTTCCCCCACTGTATTCAGTGTCGCCTGCTTTTAACCCGGTCTATGAGAATTGGGTATTTCAACCTTTTACCAAGGTTGCTAGGGGTTGCAGGGCTAGAGGCCCCTTTCGTCAGCGTGGAGGAACCGGAGCCCAAGGGCGAGCTAGAGGTGCATGGTCAGGAAAGGAACCCGACCCTCATCATCTCAATGAAGTTCCTCAAATAGGAGGCAGGCTGTATCTCTTTTAACATCGTTGGGGGTTCAGCAGCTGGGCGGAAAGCATAGTATCCATCTATCAGCATCCAACCCAAGGGTTGATGGATTACTCCAGGGATCTTCTCCAGAAGGGAGCAGTCTCCGGGACAAAGAACTTGAAATTTCAGAGTCGTCTATTCAGTGTCCCAAAGAAAGGGACCGACCAAAGAAGGGTGATCTTAGACTTGTCCCGTTTAAACTTGTACCTTCGTTGCGACAAGTTCTAAATGCTGACCATCTCTCAGGTACGGGCCTTACTTCTCCGTGGGGGCGTCACCACCTCTATAGATCTTACAAACGCCTATTATCCATTCCTGGGCATCAAACTAGGGAAAGAAGCCTATTCCTTCAAGGTGATGCCCTTCGAGCTGAATATAGCCCCAAGGGTTTTCACGAAACTGGCGGAGGTAGTGGTGCAGGAGCTAAGGTCTCAGGTTTTATTGGTGGTGGCGTACCTAAACAACTGGCTAATCTGGGAGATGGCCAAAGACAAGTATATGAAAGCCACGGACGAGGTCATATCTTTCCTGGAATATATAGGGTTCAAGATCAACAGGACCAAGTCCGATTGGCCCCAGAATCCAAGTTCCAGTGGCTAGGTATCCATTGGGGCTTGGATTCACACAATCTTTCCATTCCATCAGGGACGGGGATGCCAAGGTAACAAGCCAATTCTTAAAATGCAAAAAGGCTTCGAGAAGGAATCAGGAGACGATTCTAGGCTCGCTCCAATTTGCCTCAGTCACAGACGTTCTGTTGAAAGCCAAGCTCAAGGACATCAATCGAGTTTGACGTTCAAAGGCCAATGCCAAGAGTCGCGACAAGTTCGGCCGGGTACCTCTGATTCCCAAGGAACGTCTACGTCCATGGGCAATGGCTGAAAACCTAGCCAAAGAGTTACAGTTGCAGTTCCCTCCCCCGTCCCTACTGGTGCATACAGTCGCATCACTGTCAGGTTGGGGAGGTTATTCACAGCACGACAGGGTTCAGGGAACTTGGTCACCTCAGTTCCAAAAGCTTCACATCAACATCCTGGAAGCTATGGCAGTGTTTCTGACCTTAATGAAGCTCCGTCCTCCGGAGGAGACTCATATCAGATTGGCTCTCGACAGTACGTGGTGATAGCAACTTTTTCTCTAGCTGACAAGAACACCTGGCATCTATCGGCTACCCATCTGCCAGGAGTCCACAATGTAGTAGCAGACGCACTGTCCTGGTCAGTCCCCCTGGAGTCAGAATGGTCACTGGACCAGGAATCCTTCAAGAGGGTTTGTAGGAGAGTACCGGGTCTGAAAGTAGATATATTCCCTACAGGGGCAAACCACAAGCTGCCTTGTTACGTAGCCCCAAATATGGACCCTCTAGCATACGCTACGGACGCCCTGAGTATAGGTTGGAACCAGTGGAGGGAGGTTTATTTATTCCCTCCAGTGAACCTTCTCCTGAAGGTGCTGCACAAGTTGAAATCCTTCAAAGGTCAGGTGGCTCTCATAGCTCCTTACTGGCCCAAGAACAATTGGTTTCCCCTTCTCCTGGAACTAGGTCTTCGTCCTCACCCTCTCCCGGACTTGAGGCTCGCAACAAGTTCAAACGGTGACTGTGTTTGACTCCTCAGGTCTTCACAAAACCCTATCTTTATGGATTTCATGAAGTTTTCAGGTAGGAGGGTAGGGGACATTGATCCACAGAACATTTTGTTCTTGGAGTCAGACAAAAGAGAATCTACACTTCGCCAGTATGGTTCAGCAGTTAAACAATTGCCTACATTTCTCAGGGAATCAAATGTCAAAGTAATGACAATGAACGTGGCTATAACATTCTTCAGGACTTTATTGAACAAAGGCTTGGCAGTTGCCACAATAACAACCACTAAGTCAGCTCTGAAAAAGATTTTTCTTCTCGGGTTTGGTATAAATCTATCTGAGTCTTTTTTCACCTCAATCCCAAGGGCTTGTGCACGCCTGCGGCTTATTCACAGGCCGTCGTCAGTGTCATGGTTTCTTAAAGATGTTCTCAGGTTAGACTCTAAAACAGACAACTTCAAATGTGATTGCCAAACCCTTTTGCGTAAGGCACTGTTTATATTAAATCTGGCTTCAGGTGCCAGAGCATCGCAGATGTCATCTTTATCTAGTGGCCAAGGGCATATAGAATTCCTTTCCTCGGGTGACATGTTGCTTTCACCAAATAAATATTTTATGGCTAAGAATGAGAACCCTTTGGTAAGGTGATCCCCATGGAAGGTTGTTCCGATTCCGCAACATCCTTCTTTATGTCCTGTTAAAACTCCTAAGGACTATTTATCTAGAACATCTACCTTTTCCGAAGGTCCCCCCTCCCCCCCTTTTCATGTGGGGCGGTGGTGGTACCATATCTCTAAAGGGCATTGCGCAGCAGTTTTTGTATTTTACCAAGGAAGTCAGCCCAGGGTCCTTTCCCAAAGCGCATGGTATTCGGGCTATAACAACTTCTGTAAATTTCTTCAAATATATGAACTTTGATGATCTGAAGAAGTATACTGGTTGGAAGTCGCACTGGGTTTTCCAAAGCATTACCTTAAGTCTTTGGAGGATCTTAAATATCATGCAATAGCTGTAGGGAGGTCAGTGTCTCCTGCTACAACATCAATATAGTACTGTCCTTGTGTCATATGAATATTTTCCATTATGCCAGCATTATTAACATTCTACCTACCGCAGCACATTTCTTTGTTATTTGACTTGGTGTATGGTGTTAATTTATACAATTTAATATTCTATTTCGTTTCAGAGTGATGTAGCTTGGTGTTTCTCTGGTACAATTTCACGGGAGCGACACGGCTGAGCCCAGAAAAGGGATTTTGACGTAGGAAAAATCTATTTCTGGGTGAGGAAGCCGTGTCGCCCAGTGAAATCCCCCCCTTGCAGTGCACCAAGCTTCATTGCTATCGATAAGTATGACGTCACAGACGCCTTCAACGGGGTAGCTAGGTGTGACCTATGGGTCGGCTCCCCGTATTTAGGGTCTTTTGATGAGGAAAAGGCTAATTGGAGGGGTTGCTGTGGTAGTGTTTAACACTCGCCCCAGTTTTATACCAACACCTTTTATATAGGTGAGCGAGTCAGAAGCTTCTGACATGTCCAATTTAGCAGTTCTCTGGTATTATAGCAATATTTTACTAGAAATAGTGCTAAAGCAGACATATTTCACTGGGCGACACGGCCCAGAAATAGATTTTTCCTACGTCAAAATCCCTTTTTTACTCATTTTGTAGCCTATGTCACGAATTGGGAAGTTGAAGTTTCTTCTACGGTTTGGGAAATTAATGAGAGCTGATGAGGTTTCGTGGCCTAGAGACTACCAGAAAACTGTTGAAACAGAAAATAATGTTCTCTTGAGTTTATTTGGTTCCAAGAATGGGTTTGTTGTGTTACACCTTCAAGTTAACAATTTTTGTTGGTAAGAATTAATTGGTTGAGTTGTGATATTTTTCTGATCAAGTGATAGCCTTGAGTAGTTTATTCTCATATATATGTACTACTTAATTTGACCAATTTTTTGTAGAATTCTTAAATATTTGAATAAGCACATGTTTTAACATGTATGAATAAGGGCAGGAATGGTGTATATGTATGTGCAGTGCAATTACACATTCTTTATTTATATTATGTCTCTTTACAAGAGTATATCTTCATAAACTGTAAGATTTTGAATAATTTTCTCATTGCAGTGTACTGTAATATAGTGTGCAGCACTTGCGGTGTACTGATTCCAGCTTCAAGCGGTTGTATAATGTATACGGGAAAAAGTGTGCATAAAATTCTTTAATTGTCGTTTGAGAATTGTATTTTGTTAATTAAAACCAAGGGAATGCTTAAAGCTTATTTCATGGAAAATCACTTCTCAGATAATTTTCATTACTGACTCTTTGGAGACTTGAAAAGCTAGTACATTACTACTTAAATATGCCCTTGCTCAGTGGTTTGTCTAATTTCTTAGGAACAACTGAAAATTTGTTCTGGAGCAGTAGGTTGCATTTTGGTCACAAGAACCTGCCTCACTTCTTCACTTCACATTGTAAAGATTGTAACAGGTTTTAAAAGCAGAAGTCCCCCTCATTTTGGGACCACTTTGATATGGTGAGGGGCTCTCGAACATCAGGAATTTCTTCCTAGGTTTGAACCCAAGAGTCCCATATAACATTATGTATTATTTGGTTAATATTTGTGGATTTTGCCACTATTGTCAAAATTTACCAAACTTAATGAATAAGAAAACATATCATAGCTTAGAGTGAAGTTAAATCTAAAGCTAAATATGTAATGAGAACTGGTAAATCCATTATCTAACTAATAATGTTCATACCTGTTTTTTCAGGCTGAACTATTCTGTAGAGCTGGACCAAGTAAATTCTCAGATCCAAAACACCCATCAGGATCTATAGAAATGGAATAATGAAAAAGTAAAAACCAATTAGAAGATTCAAACATAATAACAATGGAGCCATTCATACCCAACATTAACTCAGAATACACAGATAACCCACATAGCTGAGGTCTGAAAAGAATTAGAAATTATTTACTTGACCCAACACTAGTATATTTTGATAATCTTTTTGGACCAATTAACTGGTCAAGATTTCTATTACTTAAAGCCAAAAATAAAATATCTACAGCAATACTTGAAAATAAATTATTGAACATATGTCCAACCTAAGAAGTGGAATGTCGATACATATTGAACATATGTCCAACCTAAGAAATGGAATGGCGATAGAAAATGAATGGTTGTTCTAGTAACCACCGAAAAACAGTCCGCCACCTTTTTAAATATAACAGAAATAAATGGCACAAAAATATCAATAAGTCATGAATCATTAAATTATATATAGAGGGCATAGTCATTCTATCCAACTTTGAAAAAGAAAGACTACCGTCAAAACACTTGATACTTGACTCCCTTAAATTAAGATACAGTAATATACATGATTTAGAAGTACTATAGTACTTAGTTCCAAGTAGGAAAGATAAAAATAAACAAATATTGTAAAAATAAAATTTACTGGCCAAGATCTCCCACTTAAAATAAAAATTCGTGGACAGAATAGAGAAGTGCATCCATTTATGCCAAACCACTTAAGTGCGCTCAATGTTTAAAGTAGGAGCACATACAAAAAATGCCATAATAAAACATTATGCACAGCCTGTCCATCAGACACCCATACCACTAATTGGAAATGTAAATCCCGAAAATGTATTGACTGTGTACTATCCCATCATGATAAGTTTAGGGAATGCTGCTTTTATCAATATAACACAGAGCTTCAGTTGTTAATAAATAGAACATGAATGACAGTCAAAGAAGCTAGACTTGAGCTAAAAGTAAGAGCAGTCAATAATCCATCTTAAAACCAACCACTCATGCAAATGTAACTAAAAATCAAACTATCAATCACATTAATAATAAACAAGGTAATATAAACATACAAATTAAATCTCATATCAATAGTAGTGCTGCTGCTAACATTAAAGGTTTAAATATCCATGAAAAAGAATTTTCAATGGAAGATAAATCAAATAATAATCAGACTGACAATAAGAAAAGAATATTAGAAAGAACAACACCTAAGGGAAAAAATTGAATATTGAAAATTGCAATCAATTCAAAGAAACTCCAACTACACCAGAAGAACATTTCAAAAAAGACATTGTATTAACCTCATCACAAGTGGAAATACACAATTATCCTTAGTCCCAATCATACAACCAACATCTGGACTGTGAAGAATCAATTAATCTCTCGACAATTACCAATGGACAAGACAAATAATACCATTCCCTTATAGAATACTAATGAAAATCATACTATTAAACCAAACCAAAATATAACTATCCCACACCAACCATCCACAAGACCCAAGTATTCCACTAATAACAATAGTAAATCAGATAACCCCTCAAACCAACATTCCTTATCACTAAAGGAAAGGACCAATAGAATTACAATACCAGAAATTTCTAAAGCTAGATGATCAAAGGTTTTGATCAAAGAAACTGAATCAATAACTAACAACACCAAACATGCTTTGTCTTGTGGTTGTAATGAGTGCTTCATAGTCACTTAAAACCACTCGCCAAGACAGCGGACACAGTATGAAATTGTATAGACAGTTTTACAAAATTACAAAAACGCCCTTAGACACACCAACATGAGAATGAATTATGTTCTGAATCCTTAAAATACAAAAAGGAAATTATAAAATAAATACTCATTAATATTTAATTATGAAAAACAAACAACTACTGAATCTAATAAGCAACATACAAATACATCAATTTAAAAAAACCACTTCCGTAGGGGGTTAGTGCCGTCAGTGCACCTCATTTGGTGCAATGTAGGCATTACTTAAGGTTCTTTGCAGTGTCGCTTTCGCCCCTAGCTGCAACTACTATCAATCCTTTTACTGTACCTCTGTTCATATTCTCTTTCTTCCATCTTACTGTCAACCTTATCCTAACAATTGTTTCATAGTGCAACTGCAAGGTTTTCCCCGTGTTACACCTTTCAAACCTTTTACTGTCAATTTCCGTTTCAGCGCTGAATGGCCTTAGTTGCCCAAGTTCTTGGCATAGTGCGAAAAATTTGTATAAAATCAAATAAATCAAATTAAAAAACCAAAATCGGCTCAAACAATGTAAATTCCTAGACAAAGTAAAATCATCAATCAATTTACAGAAGTTAACACCCATTAATGGAATATAAAATTATCCAATCAAACATAAACGATCTTTTAACAGGAATACATTCAGGTGAACTACAAAGAATTGTACAAGAACACAATCCTATGTGCATATGTCTACAACACATAGCATCTAAACCTACTACAAGTATCCATTATAAAATTGTATGTATTCACCAACTGATGGTGGATAATTAGGCACAGCTATATTCCTTTATAATAGCATAACATAATGAACCTTTAACCATACCATCTATGTATCAAATAATAGCTATCAAGCTGTATATGCCAGACAAAAATAAGATCACTACTTGTAATTTATGTAATTATTAACTATGCACGAACCCCTACTTAAAGTAGGAGATTTTAATGCACATAATCTCCTATGGGATGATATTAACTCCACTGACTTATCTGGAACCAACATAGTCACTTGATATTTCATTATGTTCATATGATTTAGCAGAAAAATTTGAATGGAATGTCCTAAACGACTTATGCGCCTTAGTGGCATGATCGGTTTGGTCTTGGCCTGCCACCTTGGTGGTCGCGAGTTCGATTCTCGGCCATTCCTTTGAGGGGTCAGAGATGTGTATTTCTGGTGATAAAAGTTCACTCTTGACATGGTTTGGAAGTCACGTAAAGCAGTTGGTCCCATTGCTGAATAACCACAGGTTCCATGTAATGTAAAAACACCATACAAACAAACAAACAAAACAAACCTAGAAGACTCATATACCAGTGACCATTTCCTTATTGTCCTGAACTACTTAAGCAATGACAATATATTGTCACCTATAATATATAATATCCAAAAAGCTAATTGATATAAATATATTCCATACACTCAAAACATACCACCATTCCCACATAATCAAGATCATAATACCACATGAAAGTCCTTCTCAAACTTCATAATAAATGCTGCAGATAAAAGCATTCCAAAAACTAAATCACATTCCACAAATCCCCTGTCCCATGTTAGAATTCAACCTTAACAACCTTGAGTAAAATAAAACGTACAGGCAGTCCCCGGTTTACGACGGTCTCGGCTTACGACGTTCCGAGGTTAAGGCGCTTTTCAATTATAGTCATCAGAAATTATTTCCAGGGTTACAACGCCTACAACACTGATCTGGCAGATAAAATATGACTCCAAAAATGCAAAATAATCATTATTTGAAGTTTATTTTTATGAAAAATCCAATAAGAATGCAGTTTACATAGTTTTCAATGCACCCAAAGCATTAAAAGTAAGGTTTTCTTAGGATTTTTGACAATGTTCCGGCTTACGACGATTTTGGGGTTACGACGCGTCTCAAGAACGGAACCCCCTTCGTAACCCGGGGACTGCCTGTATTAGGTCACAACCTTAGACTCAAAACTTGCCTTAAATCACTCAACAGAATGCCTTACAATATAAGCATTTTAAACAAAATAGTAATATCAAATATAAAAATTAACCACAATAAACTACTGTATAATACTAAATATACATCCAAATTTAGAAAAACTGTAGTTGCTGAAAAAAATCACATTATGGAAAAAATTATCTTTCAAGCATATCTTCAAATATATCCACAAGGGATATCTGGTAAAAGATAAGAAAAATTAATGGTAAATATAGTAATTATATCTTTAACATGGATGATCTTGACAACGCCCTCAATTCGTGTCAATCTTCTGCAACAGGATATGATAAAATAGTTTTGAAATTTAGGTATACAAAAACCAGCTCCTATAGCTAAATTGTATTTATTGAAATTTTATAATAGTATCTAGGTAAAACATGTCTTTCTTGATAAATGGAAACTTGCCATTATTATTCCAATGAATAAGCCAGGAAAAGATACAAGTAGTCCATCTAATTATAGACCAATATCCCTCACAAGCTGATTATGCAAAATCTTAGAAGAAAATGGTCAACGCACAATTAACCTATCAGTCAGTATATCTTAGTTTAACCAGACCACTGAGCTGGTTAACAGCTCTCCTAGGGCTGGCCCAAAGGATTAGTTATTTTTATGTGGCTAGGAACCAATTGGGTACCTAGCAATGGGACCTACAGCTTATTGTGGGATCCAAACCACATTATATCAAGAAATGAATTTCTAATCTATTGAAATAAATTCCTCGGAATCGATGTTGGCAGAGTGGAGAATTGAACTCGTGGCTACTGAATCAGTAGGCAAGCACATAACCCACTCGTCCAGCGCTACGATTAACCTATGCTATAACCAAAGAATCAATTTTAACACCAACACAATCTGGTTCAATGGCTGGCAGGTCAACCCTGGACACACTAACAGATTTAGAAGACCATATCAAAAATGGCTTTGAACAGAAAAAATCAATAGTAGCAATATTTTTTTATGTAGAAAAAGCATATTACACAACATAGAAACACAACATTGTCCAGTGGAGAGCTACGATTAACCTATGCTATAACCAAAGAATCAATTTTAACACCAACACAATCTGGTTCAATAGCTGGCAGGTCAAACCTTGACTCACTAACAGATCCAAGGGTATGTATGTGTGTGTATAAATGTATACATACATACAAAGGTTGTTGGTGATCCAGTTTTATGGCACTTGTTTAGCCCTGAAAATCAGTGTGTAGATTTAGTTATTGGCGCCAGTACAGACCTATTAGAGGCACCATTAACTGGTTATATAGGTGCCAAAATATAGTTATCAGCAAATTTTACTTATCAACCCATCAGAATACAACCCACTCCAAAGATAAAGTAGTAAATCTGTCATGTTGTTGACAAACTCAAGGATGTAGGATTGTATAGGGTTAAGGCTGTGTAAAGCTTTTCCAGACATGCATCTGGTATTAAATCTGAGTTGTACTAAACAAGATGGAATGGTTAACTGTGTTAAAAAGGAGAGTAAGGATGGTGCTGCCATCCTTGGGAGGGAGTTAGGGAAAAATTGAAGCTGTGGTGACTAGGCTAACCAACTTAAAAGTAATTTTGGGCATTGGAAATTTTGTACATAAGAATTTTGCAATTTATTTCACCTTTCTTCACTCTCTCTCTTTCACATACACAACACTTTTGTACTATTTGACTTGATTGCAGTTTGAGATAGGCTTGAAATTTTTCTGGAAATTTACAGTTTTAACATGATTGTTGCATTATGTTGCTTTTGCATTAAAAAAAATCTAAATTTTTGTCCATGGACTAGTAATATTGGTTAATTTGTCTCTTGCATGTCAATTATTTGTTTACATAAATTTATCACACTTGTTCATATAATACAGTACGTAATACCCCAAACTTATGCGAGGTTAGGTTCCAGACCCCCTTGCGTAAGGGGAAAGTTTCGCATAAGTTTGGCACGGTCTCTAAAAATGCTAATACAGTGGTACCTCGAGATACGAAAGGCTCAACTTAAGAAAAACTCGAGATACGAAAGCTAATACGAAAAATTTTACAGCTCTACATACGAAAAGTTGTTGCTGTAAACTTCGAGATTCGCCCAGACCACCGATAACAATTTTGAAACTCGCGCGCCGCCAACTGAGTAGACTTGCCACCATCCTCCTGCACTCCCATTGGTTCCTGATGCTAGTCACCGCCATGAGATCCTTCTCTCCTATTGGTCAGCATCCTTCCCATCATGCATCTACTACGTAGCATCGTGCCTCGGCCACTCGTCCCAGCATCGTTATCGTACGCACGCGGTATTCGTTCATTCTAACGATTTCGTCTATTAACGTAAATTCGTTAGTGATTTTATTGCAGTATACATACTTTATCGTGTTGTGTGAGAACTTTACTCTACTTATACGTAAATTACATACAGTATATACGTAGTCATGGGTCCCAAGAAACTTGAAATTCACGGAACGAAGAGGATGCTCTCTTTGGAGACGAAGATGGAGATTATCAAGGAGTATGAAGCTGGTATGCGATTGAGTGTGATCGCCAAGAAATACAGCCGAAATCCGTCGACAATAGGCACCATCCTTAAGCAGAAGGATGTCATCAAAGCAGCTACACCTTCCAAGGGCGTCACTATTTTGTCCAGCAAGAGGAGCCATGTGCACGACGAGATGGAAAGACTTCTTCTTGTCTGGATAAAAGACAAAGAAATCGCTGGCGATACGATAACAGACAGCAATCTCCCACAAGGCCAGCGCTATTTTCGGCGATTTGATTGCCCAGGCCGAAGACGATGGAAGAGAAGGGACATCAACGCCAACCCCAGAGTTCAAGGCTTCGCATGGGTGGTTCGAGAAATTCCGTAAACGGACTGGTATCCATTCGGTGGTGCGGCATGGGGAGGCTGCCAGCTCGGACACGAAAGCGGCCAAAGCCTTTAAAAAGACATTCGACGAGATGATGACCAAGGAAGGCTACAGTTCTCAGCAAGTCTTCAACTGTGATGAGACTGGCCTTTTTTGGAAAAAAATGCCTCATCGGACGTACATCACGGACGAAGAAAAGAAGCTACCCTGGCATAAGCCTATGAAAGACAGGCTTACGCTCGCACTTTGTTCAAACGCCAGTGGGGATTGCAAGGTGAAGACCCTACTGGTGTATCATTCCGAGACTCCTCGAGCCTTCAAGGCCCATGAAGTGCTTAAGGAGAAGCTTCCAGTGATGTGGATGGCTAATGCGAAAGCCTGAGTAACAAGGCTTTTGTTCACCAAGTGGGTAAATCTGTGTTTCGGCCCGACAGTGAAGAAATTCTTGGAAGAGAAGCACCTCTCTCTGAAATGTCTGCTGGTGTTGGACAATGCCCCTGCCCACCCTCCTGGCCTCGAGGAAGATATCCTAGCGGAGTATTCCTTCATCAAGGTTCTTTATCTTCCGCCTAACACCACCCATCTCCTCCAGCCCATGGACCACCAAGTGATATAAACTTTAAGAAGCTGTATACGAAACATCTTTTCAAGAGATATTTCGACATCACCGATACCACAAACCTCACCTTGCGTGAATTTTGGAAGGAGCATTTTGATGTTGTGATATGCATCCGACTCATTGACCAAGCTTGGCAGGAGGTTTCGAGGCGAACCTTGAATTCCTCGTGGAGGAAACTCTGGCCTGATGCCGTATCTGCCCGAGACTTCGAGGGATTCGATGTGGGCGAAGCTGGTGCTGCAGATTCAGAAACAGTTGACGATCCTGAAACTATTTTGCAACCAGATCTTGACGAGATCGTTGCACTCGGCAAGTCCATGGGGCTGGTCGTCGACGAGGACGACATCAACGACCTTCTCGAGGAGCACCAAGAGGAGCTTACGATGGATGACCTGAAGGAGTTGGAGGCCATGCAACATAACGTCGTTCAAGAGGAGTTATCTAGCAGCGGCGAGGAGGAGGAGGACGACCCTATGACAACGGCAGAAATTAAGGATGTTCTAGCTGCTTTTCATAAAGTGCAATCGTTTGTTGAAAAAAAAGACACCCCGAAAAGGCTTACACAGGTCGTATGCTTGCGCAGTTCGATGAGGCTTGCCTGAGTCGTTTCAGGAACATTATGAAAAGTAGGCAGAAGCAATCTTCCTTGGATAGTTATTTTTTAAAGAGGCCTTTAGTATTAGCAGGAGTAAGCAAAAAGGAAGAACCAAGTGATACTAAAAAAAAGGAAAAAAATATGAAAAAATCAGACAAAAATTTTTTTTTATTTTAGTATTTTGTAAAGTTAAGTGTTACAGTTTTGTTAATGTGTTTCGTAAAGTTTAGTTTATGTATGTTTTCCTTACATTTTTTTGTGTGTGTGTTTTGTAAAGTTAAGTGTACATACGTACGTACGTATCTGCCGTTTGTCCTCCTCCTCTGTCGCCACTTTCGGAGATAGCCTCACTTGAAAGGTAAGCTTCCACATTTTACTACATGCATACAGTATTTCTTGTATACCATGTACACTAATACACTTTATTTACAGGTAATTAGCAGTATGTATTAAGTTAGGTATTGAATAGTCCAAATTGTTGTAGTATTTCATTGTATATACGTCAATTTAGCTTTATTATGAAATTTACTGGGGTGTTTTTGGAGGGCTTGGAACGGATTAGCCATTTTACACGTAAAATGCGGTCCAAGATACAAAAACTCATGATACTAAGGGCGCCTCGGAACAGATTAATTTCTTATCTCGAGGTACCACTGTAAATGCTTACTTCTAGAGTTTGAACACTAAATATGACCCTAATCATGCTCCCTAAGTATTAAGCTAACTTTCAAATTAAAGTTACTGTAATACATTACCCTTGAAAAAGAAATGACTGGTTGGCATAAAAATAGTTACAGTAACTACTACGTACATATGTATACGTACTAATGTTACCTCTAATTCATGGGATACCATTTTCTTTTCCCCTCAGAGTAAAAGAAGTTTTCTTTGCATCACTAGGTAAACTCCATAAGTCTGTTATAAAAAAGGTAGGTACACAATTCAATGAAATAAAGAAAACCTGTATGTACACAAGTAATGGGTGCAGAGGGTGAAGGTAAAATTCAGTCAATTTAAAATCATGTACTAGTGTGAGAGCTAACTAAGAGAGAGAGAGAGAGGTGCATCATGTGAGGGGTATCATCTTTAAAAAGTGTGAATGGGATCACATCATCTGAAAGTGCATTAACTGTATGTGCTGTAATTACAAAAAATGATACATACAGATTGTACCGGTAGTACTTTTCTCTAAGGTTAAGATTTGTAATTTTCACAGAACGATAACTCTGTTATGTCTGATAAATCATGAAGGTATTATATAGAGACAAACACTGTGAATTACGTACTGCCTTTGTATATATTTTCAAAAATATAAATAGCATAATCTCCATACTGATTTTTTACACTTAAAAGCATGATAACTTGAATTAGTATATTAATAAATACTTCAGAAATTAAACAGTTTCTGAATGGACATCATCTTTGAAAAGTGCAGTAACTTTGTAAATGGTTATTGCATCTGGTAAAAGTATGTATATGCACTAACTGTAGGTGGTGTAATTACCTTTGTATCATATTTCTGCATGTACAAAAATAAAAATAATACATTTTTAATAAAGGTTTTATACAAGGCCTTAAAACTTAAAAATTTACATAATAAATTAAACATAAACACTTTTGCAGGGTTTTGCAGTGTTTATGGAGGATTCGCAAATGTTTGCGCTATTGTGAAGAACTCGCGTATGATAGTTAGATTCCAACGAAACGTTTGCGCTACTCAAATCGTTTAAGTTGGGGGTATTATTTTATGCTAAATCTTTGTGTGTTTTATCTCGCAATTGCTATATGACATGTTTTGGTCATAAAAGGAAGATGAGCATGTCTCCACTTTATTACTTAGTAATTTTTCTACTGTGATTCTTGTCTCCCATTTTATACAACATGTTTTGGTCATAAAAGGAAGATGAGCATGTCTCCATTTTATTACTTTTGGACTTTTTTTTTACTGTGATTCAGCACTTGCTTGCGTAATTACCCTAAAAATTTCAAGTACGTATCATGTACTAGTTGGTATTCTTTAAAAATAGAGAATACAAGTAAGTTCATATATTTGTTTTCACTCTGTGCCTGCTGAATTCCAGCACGCACTACTTATCTCCCTAATTGGTTCCTTTTTGCCATCAGAATTTAGTTCTTTATTATATAGCAATTTGTTTAGCTGGTTACCAGTATATAACTAGTGCATAAACACATAGCCTCACTCATTAATTCCTTCCAAGACTTACAGCTTAAGTAAAACAAGTCAAATAAACCCCTTAAAAATTCACCTAGCCACCCAATAAACCCTTATAAGCAACACCAGAACGTCACTAAAACAATAATTCATTTGATAGTTCAGTGCTTCTACTGTCTTTTCAATAAGTTTATTCACTACATTATAGTTAATGCTAATGTAAGGAAAAACAAACAAATAAATTCTACATGTACCTGATGGATGATGTGTATGTGCTCATCCATGTTGATAGTCCTCTGACTCAAGCTGAAAGTATGAGGTATGGAAGCAATCTTTTCATTCTTTCCACAGTGTTTACCATAGATAACCTTAGCTTCCAGTGATATAGCATGACAGTAGCAATAACTAATGCTAATAGTAGAAACTCTTTGTAGCATTGTAGGCAGAAGGTGCAAGGGAAGCCTGCCACATATGTTAAGCATAGTGTACCAGAGCATGGTGTATGTTATAGAGAAGCAAAGTGTTTACATACATCCTCTTCACAGAATTGTGATGTATACATCATAGAAAAGGAGGTACAGACATTAAGGATAACTTAACACAACACATTTACAGATTTACTTAGTTTTAATAAGAATGTTAGATCGGGAACATCCTTTTTGAGTACTACAACTGTAAACCGTAGAAGAAATGTAAATGACACCGGAAAGTGCTTTCTTTGGTAATGTAAAGGAAAGATCAGTGGCAACAAGTACTGCCTTTTTGGAGGTTGTGCCTGTTACTTCTGGCACTCCTATCTTTGAAGGCTACGCCAGTAATTTCTGTCATTCCTCTCTTTGAAGGCTATGCCAGTAATTTCTGGCACACTTGCCTCTTTGGAGGATGTGCCGGTGATTTTTGGTGCTCTTTCCTCTTTAGAGGAAGGGCTAGTCGTTTATGGTGCTCCTGCCTCTTCGGAGGTCGTGCCAGATAGTATACCTGGCATTACGGCCTCTCTGGAGGCTGCACCAGTGATACCTGGAGGATGAATTATGTAAATCTGTATCTGATCCTTGTGCCTCCTTGGAGCCAGCACTAGCTGTGACTGATGCTCCAGATGCTTCAGAGGATGCACAAATTGCGTGACATTTCCACCTCTCCTCAAGCAGCTCATGTTTTTTCTGATGTTCCTGACTAAATTGACTGAATGCTTTTATTTGAAATTTTGAAGTTGTGCTGCTCAGTTACTGAAGGTTTTTTGCAATGCTCTTTCATCCCTTTTATTTTACTCTCCACCTTCTCCTTACAATGGTTTTATAGTGCTACTACAAGGTTTTTCTCCTGTTACACCATTAAAACCTTTTTACTCTCAATTTCCCTTTCAGTATTGAAAGGCCTCATAGGTCCCAGAACTTGCCCTTTGACCTAAATTATATATTCCATTCCATAGAACATTTGGGTAGTTAAAAAGCATTACTTTGCTTGAATGCACAGATACAAGTAGATACACCTTAACCAAACATGCTCAGCCCCATTAAAATGAAGCAGGATGTAACACCAGTCTTCTTTTGGATAAAAAAATAAAATAAATGAAGGCTTGAGTCACAAACTCAGTTATAATAGTTAAAACTCGAGAATTGCTATCAGAGTGAATTTCAGGAGTGTAAAAGGATACGGAAATTAAAAGTTTGAGTGATTTTTATTTTTATTTTTATTACATAGTTCAAGTCTAGTCTCTGCAAATTTCAACAAATGACAAATACTTTACAATAATTGTTTTTATATGTTAATGCAAATAAAATAAATTACATTCACTTATTTTAAGATGACACGCTGTCACCTCAACTATGGAATTTTGCCTTCATGGATGCTTTGTCAAGTCTGGCTAAAAGAAAAAAAAAAGTGGTTACTTTTTCTCATGTTGATTTTGTTCTTCAACGGATGCTTCTCTCAAGTTAAAACAAAGTGCTCAGAAATAATGATAAATTTGGTTAAATAGTGTAAATGGCATGACTGTTGTGTATTGTATGTGTATTTTAGAATATGCAGTCACATTACTGCAAATCGTTCATCAAATGTGTAAAATGTATGTGCAAAAATTCTATATAAATGATTTTGTTTGTTTGAGCACTTTCTGTAAAATTAAAAGATTTGTGGTTGTAAGTGTAATTTTACTGTATGTGTACTTGTTGGTTTGTATGGTGTTTTTACGTTGCATCGAAGTACTGCATGTATACTGCAGAATATGAAATAATCATTAATCTAAAGTATAACATCAGCTCATGAAGTCATTTGATAAGTGATTTGTGCCTTACTTCTCTTGTTAACTTGTGCAAGGAAGTGCTCTGAAATTCTAATAATCATGGTTGAAAGAGAAGTTTGATTTTTGTTAGAGTTCAGTCACCACAACACAACTAGGGCTTCACTACATATCTCATACAAAATTTGTTATGTATCTAATAGTTTAATATTTTGATTGATATGAAATGTATTTATTGTTTATATTTTGTCATCTTTAAGGTAAAATTTTCTGCTATATGTAATTATTTTTTTGTCTGTACATGTTTTTGCAGTGTGTAAACATACATGGGCATCAAGTTTGGAACACTACACATCCACTCTGGTTCCCAACCCCATCTCTCTCAGGTACTGTATTCTTATTGGCAATTATTTAATGCAGTGCAGTGCTAAACTTAATACAGTAATGTAGTACTACATTACTGTATTTTGTCTGTTTACACTACTGGACTGCATTAAATAAATGTCAATACCATATGAGAGAGAGGGGGGAGCTTAATGACATATTAAGTTTTTGTAATTACAAGACTTTTGTGCATTTAAATATCTTGTAAACATACTCAGTAAGCAGGCAAAACTATTGCAATTGCCAGAGTTTTTGTTAGTCTAAATTGGATAGTACTGTTCTGTAAATATTTTGTTCCTAAACATATAACTTTCAGCACAAGCTGCAGTTAGCTGTTTAACTAAAAACAAGGTGGTTATTGATAATTGGCTACCGATGGGAGGGGAGGAAGCCCCACCATCCAGTTTATAAATATTAACTTTTTTCCTTTTAGCCGCAGTCCGAGACAGACATGTCTCTTTTGCTGTCAGCTATTTGAGTCAATTCTTAATTACTCTTTTTTTTGTTTTGTTTTATGAGTATATTGTTTTCTTTTCACCCGTTCTTGCTGCATAGTTGTTATCAAATCATTTTAGCCAATGTGACTTGTTGGATATCTTCTCTAACTTGGTCTTGCCTTTTGATATAATGCAAAACCAACTTGTCTTACCTTGGTGTGTCTTATTTTCCATTGTTTTTTTTTTTATTCTGCATCCAAGGAGAGCAGGTCTGCCTCTCACCACCAAAGATTCTAGGTTTAGATGCCTTCTCAACCACGTTTTATCAAACATCCTTGTTCTACATCTGTTTTCTGTTTGTTCTGAAGTGTTTTATCTCTGAAACAAGCAGTTTTTTTAAACTAAACAATTAAGTACTTGGAATGTTAGGTTTTATTATTTCAGATGTTGTAGAGCTTCAGACAGAGGAGGAGGGGTCTTTTGCTCAGTGTAGGGGTTTCATGACCCAACACACGAAAGCTCTGCTTGCCTTTGAGCATGGAATCCCCTCTCCCTTTACATGACGAAGAATTGGAGGTTGATGTTGCAAGACCTTAGACAGTCTGAGTTTACCGATTTTGGCAAGTCGTCTTCAAGACCAGTAGCTGTTCTTGTCTATGCTCCTTACTATGTCTAAAGGAGGGTGGGGGAGAGTTGCGCATTCCTAGACTACCTCCTCATCTTGCTCCTGTTCTGGAGGATAAGAGGTCCCCCAGAAAGCTTCCTTGATGAAGTTTTCATTGCTGCCATTACATTCTTCGTCATTGTGTGCTGGATTACAATCTCTATCTTCTTTCTTTTCTTTCATGAGACATTGGTAGGAAGAATACGCAGTAACTGTAAGGAAGATGACTTGCCATCGGAGCGACAGCCAACGAGCCATGTTCAGCCACTATATTTTGGTTCAGGTATGTGTTTTGTTGCAGTGTTGTAGCTTCAAGAGCTACTTCCACCTTCCATTAGACAATTGGATTTGCACAAGTCGATCCTTCTCCTTCATCTTTTGCTGTAGGTCATGACTGTCTTTCCTGTGCTTTCCTCCCTGATCTTGAGTCTGCTGTCAGTGCAGCTCCCGCCCCGATCGTCGTATTCCCTTCCTTTTGTTGTCCTTCTGGGCCTGGCCGAGCATTTCTTCAGTGCCAGAATGAGAGTTCCTAGTTGCCATTTTCATTGAGGCTGCCACAGTTTTCTGACAGTTCTGTTACCATTTTCAGCGAGGCTGCAACATTTTTCTGGACGTCTTAAGCCGAAGATACGCTCTACAAGGAAGGAAGTATACGCGGCCGTGCAATGTTGAATGCCTGTATCTTTGCCTCATGATGTACCACTGAGGAGGGAAGAGAGAGGCCCTTGGTAGGCAGAAGTAGCTTTGCTTTTGCCAGGTTGCACAGCTGTGACTTTTTGATGTTGCTGTAGTTTTGCTGAGCTCTTTAGCCAAAGATTAGCTCTTCAAGGAAAATAAGTGCAGCTGTGTCCCTTTTACAAATGTAGCATAACAAAGATACAACATTCTCTGATTGTTTTCACTGATTTCATCTCCTCCTTATGCTCTTCCCTATCTATGGACATAGACTTAGAGACTCTTCTTCTTAGCCTAGTGAATGTCAGTTACGTGGATGCATCTTCATCCCTACAAATTCCCGCTAAGAACGTTGCTACATAGACTTGGACCCTCTTCATCTTAGCCTAGTGAGTGTCTAGTATGTGGATGCATCTTCCCTACACATTCCCACTAGGAATGTTGCCATATCACAGCATGTCTAGGGGCAGGCCCCAACCCACGCTTACTTGGAGGTTGGGAGGAGAATGGGATGGCTAATTTGAATTTTTCCCCCATGTTCATGTGAAAGTCTTGAAGTGGATGGATAGCTCTTCAGAGAACATTTCCCTCTCACCACGTTTGTGTGGATGCTTAGCTGGCACTTCTATGGGGCGTATGTAACAGCCTCTCCCTCATTCATGTTGTTGTGAAGGTCATCAACATCTTCATGGCACTGCAGGACAAGGCCTCCATTCTATGTTTTGTGGAGAGTTCTCTAGCAAGCGATTGCTCTTCTGAGAATGTTTATACCTTCACAGTTGGGCAAGGGGCATCACTGGCACTTTGGTGGACATTTGGGCACAGCACCTACCTATCTTCATGTGGAATTAAGGGGCACATCTATGGAAACCCATCCCCAGCCTCATGTCAGTGATTTTGCAGCAATCTCCTGGAGTGGCCAATGTCCATTTTTGGTCAACTACATCCAAATGAACTCCCACACCCCTGTGGACATCTTGGGTGCATCACCCACCCATCTTCATGTGGAATCAGAGGCACATCTATGCAACACCCTTCAACACGGCTCATGTCAGTGATTTTCAAGTTATATCCTGGAGCAGACAACGTCCATTTTTGGCGACAACCACTTCCGAATGAACAGGATTGTTCTCCCATATCCTTATGGCTATTGTTACAAGTGTGGCGACATTTCAAGACTGTGTATCCACAAAGACTAAGACATCCTACAGATAAGATAAGAATATTTGTTTAGTTGTTCCCATTCAACTTTGGCACTGTATTCTCTCCCCGAATCAGGATAGTTCCAGTTTTGATAGAACAGGTTTCTTCAGATCCCCTTACGTTTCTGACTGCAGTTTGTTTCTGTAAACCATATGGACACTCATGCCTCTGACAGGCCCCATAGCTGTGTCTTCGGGTGTTTTGTGACATTAAACTTCTACGATTGGACTGCTTTCCTCAAAAGTGTCACATTGTCTTCTTCAGTAGGTCCTCTTCATATGATGAAAATTTAAGCCACCTTCATAGGATGAAGATTTAAGCCATGGCTGCAAAGAAGATGGACCAGTGGCCCTAGGGAGACAACGTCGCATCTGAGAGGCAACTTCGGTCATCCTCATGGGATTGAGACCATTCCTTTTGTATGAGTGATAACCCATGGCCATATGACTACGGCTGGTCACATGGCCAGGGCCACTTCCCCTCATAGCAGCTATATTCAGTCATGTAGTGTATATGACTGTTCTCTGGGACCTGTACTGGTGTTGTCTCCTCTTACCACAGATCGTCTGTGGCTTTTATCTACCATCAAGTCTTTGGTCTCCGGATCAGCTTGAAGTATTCTATGCCTCTCTCTCTCTCTTGATGACTCAGTTGTAATGTCGACTGGAGTCTGAAGTTTGTATGTCAAGCGTTTGAGATGTTGGGTGGAAGAATACGCAGTGACTGTAAGGAAGATGATTTGCCATTGGAGCGACAACCAATGAGCGGTGTTCAGCCGGTCAATTTCGGTTCAGGTATGTGTGTTTCGTTGCAGTGCGTTGTAACTTCAAGAGCTACTTCTCCCCTTCCATTCATTGATTGGATTTACAAAAATCGATCCTTCTCAATCAGCTTTTGCTGTAGGCCACAACCGTGTCTTTCCTCCCTGAATGTGCATCTACTGTCGGTGCAGCTCCCGCCCAGATCATTGTCTACCCTTCCTTCCGTTGTCCTTCTGGGCATAGCCGAGCATTTCTTTGGTGCCAGAATGAGTTCCTGGTTTCCTTATTCATTGAGGCTGCAACTGTTTTCTGACAGTTTCTGTTGCCGTTTTCTGAGAGGCCACCAGTTTTCTGGAGATCTAAGCCGAAGATATGCTCTCCAAGGAAGGAATTATTTGCAGCAGTGTAATGTTGAATGCCCGTATCTTTGCCTCATGACATACCACTGAGGAGGGAAGAGAGGCCCTGGGTAGGCAGAAGTATCTTTACTTTTGCCATGTTGCACGGCCGTGACTTTTTGACGTTGGTGTAGTTTTGCTGAGCTCTTAGCCAAAGATTTGCTCTTCAAGGAAAATAAGTGCAGCTGTGTCCCTTCTACAAATGTTGCACGACCAAGATACAACACTCTCTTGGAGTTCTTTCTTCTTAACTAGTTTAAGTAAAGTGTGCAGATGCATCTTCATCCCTACACATTCCTGCTAAGAACATTCCCATATCATGGCATATCTAGGGGCAGGCCCCCACCCATGCTCACGTGGAGGTTTGGAGGAGAATGGGATGGCTCATTTGAGTTTTTTTCCTGATCTTCATGTGAAAGTTTTGTTGTGGATGGATTGCTCCTCAGAGAACATTTTCCTCCACCATGTTTGTGTTGATGGTTAGCTGACACTTCCGTTGGACATCTGTAACAGCCTTTCCCTCTTTCACATTGTTGTGAAGGTCATCAACATCTCTATGGGGCTGTAGGGCAGGACCTCCATTCTGTTTTATGGAGAGTTCTCTGGCAAGCGATTGCTCTTCTGAGAATATTTATACCTCCACAGTTGGGCAAGGGGCATCATTGGCACTTTGATGGACATCTTGGGTATAGCACCTACCTATCTTCATGTGGAATTAAGAGACACATCTATGCAAACCTATCCCCAGCCTCATATCAGTGATTTTGCAGCAATCCCCTGGAGTGGCCAATGTCCATTTTTGGTAACAAATGCTTCCAAATGAACAAGATCATTCTCCCAGACCCCAGTGGACATCTTGGGTGCAAGCACCTACCCATCTTCATGTGGAATCAGGGGCATATCTATGCAACACCCCTCAACCTGGCTCCTGTCAGTGATTTTGCAGCAATCTCCTGGAGCGGCTAACGCCCATTTTCGGTAACAACCACATCCGAATGAACAGGATCACTCTCCCAAACCCTTATAGCTATTGTTGCAAGAGTGGCAACATTTCAAGACTGTGTGCATCCACGAAGACTTAAGACATCCTATAGGTATGATAGGAATATTTGTTTAGTTATTCCCATTCAACTTTGGCACAGTATTCTCTCCCAGAATCAGGATAGTTCCAGTTTAGACAGAACAGGTTTCTTCAGATCCCCTTATGTTTCCAACTGCAGTTAGTTTCTGTAAACCTTATGGACGATCATGCCTCTGACAGTCCCCATGGCTGTATCTTTGGGTGTTTTGTGAATTCAACTTCTATGATTGGACGGCTTCCCTCAAAAGTGTGCAGTCACAGTGTCTTCTTCAGCAGGTGCTCTTCATAGGATGAAGATTTAGGCCACAGCTGCAAAGAAGATGGACCAGTGGCAACTAAGGAGATAACGTTGCATCTGAAAGGCAAATTCGGTCACCCTCTTGGGATTGAGACCATTCCTTTTGTACGAGTGATGACCCGTTGCCGCGTGAATGCGGCCAGGACCACTTCCCTCGTTGCAGTTATATTCACAGTCGTGTAGTATATACGACAGTTCTCTGGGACCTGTACTGGTGTTCTTTCCTCTTACCACAGATCTTCTGTGGCTTTTATCTACCATTTAGTCTTTGGTATCCAGATCAGCTTGAAGTATTCTACGCTTCTCTCTCTGGTTCCCTCAATCTCTCTCGATGACTCAGTTGTAATGACGACTGGAGTCGGAAGTTTGTCTGTCGAACATTTAGGGAAGGGATGCACAGGGAACCAAGAGTGTGCAAGGTACAAACATCAAAGCCAGGACCAATCTTTTCTTTCAAGTCACCCTCAGAACAATATGTTCTGAGATTGGTCTTAGCCACTGACCATTGCACGACCAAGTTTTGGAATAAATTCAAGAGATATCATTAATGAAGTTCTTCAGTCCTTTTTGGGACCACAGAAGCAATTGAAGGTTTCCCATTCAAACCCCTCCCTTCCCTGAAGAGAAAGTAGGGGTAAGTAGAAAGAATAAGATGCCTAGATCGCTTACCTCCCCACATGTGACCTCCAGAGGAGGATACCCATAGCCTTAAGCATCAATTTAAGGTAGCTGTAACTTCGGTGGTAATGTCCTTCAGTAGGATATCGACTTCCTACCACTCTTCATCTTCCATCCGATTTATGTCCACAAATTTGTTCTAGCTCATTGAAGGATCTTAAAGCAATGCTGAATGAATACATTAAGGAAATTTTACATTCCCGATTTCTACAGCTGTCCCTCTCTCATAGAGTAAGTAACGTGTAATTGGAAACCAGTCATACATCTTTCTTCCCTGACCTGTTCAACAGATTTGGTTTAAGATAGAAACAATACACTCTGTAATTGCAACCATCAAGGAGCCGACTTGATTCCTTTGTTGGGTTTGAAGGACAAGTATTTCCAAATACTCATCCGTCAATCCTTCCAGAAGTTCCTCCACTTCATTCACAGAGCGACTTCATACTCCTCAGAGCAGAAAGCTCTATGCTTATCTCTGTTGTGAATTGAACTTCTGCCTCTTAAAGTTTTCACTTTATTTTCACCTTGGCATCAACTAGGGCATGTTTGTTCAGGGCAAGTTTCCTGATGTACAATACCTCGATCTTGTGCGATTTGAGTTGCATGAATTCACAGATACATGAACATTTCATTGGAATGTAACTAACTGGCATTTTTTTTCAGACACTCAACATTTGCGAAATCCTTGAGAAACCCTGCAGCAGTGTTCGTTTAATTTTTTAAGCATAGTAGTACTTCAGACTTCGAACTTAATCCTTTCCAGAAGGCTGTTCGAAATACGATTAGTGCAAATTATGAAACAAATATCCTCATAAGACATAAAAGGGAATTTGGATCTAAGGACCCTGGTGTCTACCAAGTGACCGGAGACCTTTTGCATTACCACCTAAGGTGGCGATGACTCGTTTCAGTTCTGGCTTAACCAAGAAGTGCTGTCCAAGGGCACCATTTATTTTGATTCATGCAATGATAAAATAGGCATACTCCAAAGCTGATGTGGTGGACAACAGTACACTATGGGGCAAGAATTCACAAGATCAGGGGCATTGGTCTGTCACTCACATTCAGGAAGAACCTGTCGGACAGCTACTATGGACAGAAATGTGGTCATGACAGACAAAACACCTCCTTCTTACCTTCAGGATGTTGCCTATAGATTCTGTGGTGGCTGCTCAGCAGTCAAGTAGTTCACCCAGTGCCCTTGAGGGACTGGTGGCATCTGGCCTAATGAGTACAGCTGCAAAAGAGAGGGTGTGTGGGACTGGCTTCCTATCTTTCTCTTTGAACCCTTCCTCTTCCACTGGGCAGTAATGGCTAGCAAGCCATCACATGCTGGATGGGAGTGTGCATGCATGTTCTAGATGACCGAGCAACCTGTCTGTAATCTAGCCTCAATTTGGATTAATATATTCAAGTCATAACCCCCTCCCTGCAAGTGTAGAGATGAACTGACAGTGAAAAAACCTATTGGTTATCTTCAGCATTCGACAATATGGGTTCAATGATGAATCAATGATGTTAAACCCATCAATTCAAAAGGCCCAGAAGTCTGGAAGTTGAACATCACACTTTCAACAGATAAGAGGCATGGGTCTCCTTCCACTGCTCTTACTTCCAGGCCCCAGGTGAGGTGAACTACCAATCAGTCAGTTCAGAGATTTGCTCAGAATCCTCCCACCAGGAATTAAGTCTCCCTTGTGTAAAGATCGAAGGTATATGTAGAAACAAATGACAAATTTTTAATGTAATTTTTACTTTTCCTGACATACAAACCTGAGGTCTTTATATAAATGGCCCACCTCTTGCCACCCCTCATTCTGCTACCTGGGCCAAAAGGTAAAGCGAATGCTTGCCAACTGGATGGCGGGGCTTCCTCCTGTACAGTTAGTAGCCAAGTACCAATAATCACCTTGTTTTATATTAAACAGCCAGCTCCTGCTTGCACTGAAAGTTAATCCCATTTGTAAAGAACTTGGGTTTGTATATCAGGAAAATGCAAATTACTTAAACAAAAAATTTTCATTTTAAAACCAATTCATTTAACAGTGGTTCTCTGGAATTGAAAAAAAAAATTAATTGTTAATGACAATGTACCACTTAGGATAATCTAATATTTACTTTCAAAGGAATTGCTATTCGTACACTATTAGCTAGGCAAGTTGTGTAGGTATACTATGCCAATCTTTGTTACTTAAAAGATTAGTTACTTACAAAATGGGGAAGAACCCAACCATCTGTTCAATGTTGAGGTGCCGCTGTATATCATATTCCAATAAGAAAATTATATATGCACATACCAACCACATCTCTGAAGATTTCTTGAGTATAAAAATACCAAAAAAATATTCTAGTACACCTTCATAGAGTTTTCAAAAAGTAATGCCAAATCTTCCTCACTCTGTTCACGTGGTGCGAGCTTAGTCACTCGATGCTGAAAAAAAAAGGAGTTATCAAGAATGTATCTTTGAAGGGATATGCAATGAATTCAGCTATACAAAGTTTATTTTTAACCAAATTAACCCACAAGCATTTTACTTTTAACAAACAACTGCATTACTAAACTGCTTTTCCCTTGCCTGCACTTTTATCAGTGCAGTAAGGTTATGAATTTTATGGAATTTGACTCAACAAAGAATAGAGGACTGAACACTTGAGTAGAAGGGAAAATGCCTTTTCTAATGATAACTGCTCAGCTAGGTTGTCACTCTATATTTTATATAAGCTGAATAACTTATTATGTCATAAGCTCCCAGGCTTTTTGATGCAGTGAGGGTTGGGGAGTGTAACTCATATAGTAATGTAATGATGTGTGAGAACAGAAATCATACTCAGACAAGATGCATTCTGGTGGCTTCTGCAGATGTTTTCTTATGGTTTTTTGGGCTTATACTCTTGTGAGCTTATGGCAATGTCTTACCTTAACCACAAAACAGGGGATATTTGACTGCCTTGATGGAGGGTGCATCATTCTCCTCCTCTAACACTAATCTACACTGCCCTGCAACAGATGATGGTGACTGATTGCCAAAACTTGAGTGTGGTTAAACTGCTTCTTGCCTGTGTTGGGTTCTTGTCTTTTCAATTTGACCATTCTGGAGCCTGTTAGTGGTCAGGAGACTTTGGACCCTGTTGGTGGTCAAAAGATTTTTCATAAGTAAGATCAGGGTGAAGTGTCCTCTAATTTAACCTCGTTCGTTGATGAGACAATCAGAGGGTCCTTCCAGAATTCTTGAAGCCCTCAGGATCAAAGTCTGAAATAGCCTTGACTGCGGTCTTCCTGAATGAGACATCACCAAGCACTAACACATTCCTCATCCTCAGATTCCAGCCTTGCCAAGATGTCTGGTCATGTCCTACAAGGCTATGGACTGGAAGACCAGTAAATGCCCTGGATATAAGTACAGTCCGGTCCTGAAATATGCGTGTTCGAATTGTGCAATTTCCCTTTTATGTGGTCGCTAGTTCTCAAAAATAGATTTTCTATATCTGCGAAGCCGTTCAAAGTCTGCGAGTCACGCTCCCCAAACGTATCAAATCTATTGCCTTTTCAAGTATTTTAGGTGGGGTGGGGTGGGGGGTTTGCTGGTATCTGGGAGAAGGGTTGGGGGAATGTGAGGGAAAGATTTCCTGCTCAGCCATTAGTGAAGATGGAAGGCTCCGCTTCACGCATTTGTGATGTCATAGCGTAGTGTGTATGAATGATCGGTATCATCATCATCATCATCGCTATAGGTATTATTCAGATCTGTGAAGTATATTCTGAAGGCTTCTGCTCAGCCATTAGCTAAGACAGAAGGCTCATCCTCACGCATTTGTGACATCACACCACAGTGCGTATGAATGATCAGTATCATCATCATCACCATACGCATTATTCAGATCTGTGATGAGGTGTATTCTGATCATCCGCATCATGTATGCATCTGCCTAGAATCGAAGAGGAAGACCTATTTTCTCAAAACTAATCACTTGCCCTTAGTTAAAGACGAAGGAAAGACCAACTTCCATTTTGGCAGCAGTTGACAACTTGAAATCCGTCATTGCTAACATGAAGTAAGAATTTTTTTTCATCTACGTTAACTTGATTTGACTAACTTTTGGCATTTGATCATTTAATTTTTTCGATTGTTGAAATAGATTTTGATGAAAATGATTAGTAAAAGTGATTAACAGAGAGAGAGAGAGAGAGAGAGAGAGAGAGAGAGAGAGAGAGAGAGAGAGAGAGAGAGAGAGAGTGTCATTTTATGCTTAATTTTAAATTTTTATCAATTTTTTTTTATCGTAAAATAAACAAATTTATATGAAACGATTACATAGAAACTGAGACAGGCCCTCATAACCAAGTTTGTTAGGCCTAACGGGGGTGAAGACACGCATGATCCACCAGTCCCCAAAACCTCAAATGGTTCACAAAGCCTTCATTCAGCAGAACTCTTAGTGGAGGATTAGATAGAGGAGTTTGAAGGTTTTTTGGCAGAGGATAGGTAGAGGAAATTCCATCCAAAAGGTTTTTTAAAGGAAATGACTGTCGTAAGTACACTTGCACCCGATGGTGACAGTGTTTACGAGTGGGAATTTTCACCATCCTGGATGTAATTTTAAACTTTTTCAAGTTATTAAAACCTTTTTAATGTTTTATTTATCCATAAGAATAATTTAATATTAGAAAAATTTACAATATAGTATATAGAAAATATTGAAAATGGGTAGTATAAAAAAGTTTGACTAGGTAAGTTGCCGTCTGCCTCGGCCCTAATGGAATTATTCTCATAGGGTATGTGTAACTCAACCTGCAATTTTCCAGTTCTGAGAGGCCATAGATCGACCGAATTCTCGCATAATTGGGGATCATACTGTATGTTTTAGTCCCATGCCTTAGATCTCTTAACGTTATATAAATTGTCTGTTGGGTGCCGATTGGACGTATGGTACGTCGATATAAAAAAGATTTTTTAAAAATTCGCGGAAAAATAGTAATAGGCCTACTAAGCAAAAAAACTTTTGAATCACGCGCCTTGGGGGATGCTGGGAGCTCACGGATCAAGGCGTTGTTTTGTTTACAATTGTTACCCAGGCGCGCAAGCGCAAATTTCTCTCTTCTCGCACTAAAAAGCATCAGCGACACATCTCGGAAATTATTTCGTCACTTTGACATAATTTTTTTTTTGCACCATTTATATTAGCCGTTACATGGTATTATTATATGGAAATGTGCGCAATTTCATGTAGAATACAACTAAAAACAACTCATGGTTGTAGCTTTTATCAATTTTGAAATATTTTCATATAAATAACAATAAGTGCCAAAATTTCAACCTTCGGTCAACTTTGACTAGCGAAATGGTAAAAAAACGCAATTGTAAGCTAAAACTCTTATATTCTAGTAATATTCAATCATTTACCTTTATTTTGCAACAAATTGAATTCTCTAGCACAATATTTTAATTTATGGTGAATTTATGAAAAAAACTTTTTCCTTATGTCCGCGCGGTAACTTCCGAAAAAATCATAAATTTTTCGTCCAATTGTCGTAATGTTTGCACCATTTTAAATAAGCCGTTATATAAAGTAGAATACAACAAAAAACAACCCATGGTTGTAGATTTATCAGTTTTGAAATATTTTCATATAAATAACGATAAGTGCCAAAATATCAACCCTTCTGTCAACTTTGACTCGACCGAAATGGTCGACACTCGTAATTGTAAGCTAAAACCCTTACATTCTAGTAATATTCAATCATTTACCTTCATTTTGCAACAAATTGGAAGTCTCTAGCACAATATTTCGATTTATGGTGAATTTTTGAAAAACACTTTTTCCTTACGTCCGAGCGCGGTAGCTGCTGAAAATCTCAGAAATTCTTTCGTCAGATTGTCGTAATGTTTGCACCGTTTTATATTAGCCGTTACATAAAGTTTTATATATGAAAATGTGCGCATTTTCATGTAGAATACAATAAAAAAATAACTCACGGTTGTAGCTTTTATCAGTTTTTTTATATTTTCATATAAATCACGATAAATAGAAACATTCGACTTTCAGTCAAATTTAACTCAAACTGAAATGGTCGAAAACTGCAATTGTAAGCTAAAACACTTACAGTTTAGTAATATTCAATCAATTACCTTCATTTTGGAATAAACGGGAAGTCTCTAGCACAATATTTTGATTTATGGTGAGTTTTTGAAAACAAAAAAATTTTATACCTCCGCGCGTTACTTTATGTCTGCGCGTTACGAATTCATGCATCATTTTGTGATAATATTTTCTCTGTTATTGCTTTGATCATTTTACAATTTGTTATATACCAAAATCATCACAATGTAGTGTAAAATACAACAACAAAAATTAACTCATTAGCTTTAACCGTTTTGCTCACAGCACGATTTGTATACAATTATATAAGAAATTTTTTTTCGCAGTCATATATTCCAATATTTATATATGATAATGATATTTTTTTTCACTTCTGATGGTTGCATACTAAACTTCAGGCAAAAAAAATAAAGAGAGAGAGAGAGAGAGAGAGAGAGAGAGAGAGAGAGAGAGAGAGAGAGAGAGAGAGACCAAAAATGAACTCAATCTAAAAATTAAGCGTGCTGTGATTTTTTGAAAAAAAAAAACTTTTTTCCACTTTGACGCTAACTCCCGAACGGCGCCGGCATACAACAGACACTGGTAAATAAGTAGCAGCTTGGCATTTAAGGGTTAAGCATAGAAAAGCGCTTGCTTCAAAGAGTAAGGGTAGGTTAACTTTGGGGGCTAAAACCAAGGTAGAGGAAGCTAGTGATTTAAAATCAGTCCTGTATAAGAAGTTAGAAGATAGGTTGACATCGAGTATGTCTGGGTTGTTTACTACGCTGATGTCAAAGTTGCAAGACGAGAAGAAAGTTAGCAATAGGGAACAATGTACTAACTGCTCTCTTCCAGCTCCCCTGCCTGTTCCAGAACCAGCCCTGATGGGTGCCAGGGGTCAGGGATATCCAAAAACCGAAAGGGTAGGAACTACTGACTGCCCCAGTGAGGAGCAGGCAGTGTCTGCAGCAGAATTCCCCATTCCCCCTAAAAACGTAAGTCTGAATATAAAATCAGAAATAGGAATGACGCAGACAACTAAGGTTGTTAGGGATCAGTCACGTGAGACAAGATTCCAAGGGCAGTTGCCTTTAGATCCTTTTTTTAATCCTGCTAGGTTAGGATTCCCATTGGATCCAGAGAACTGTTTGTTTCTGGCCAATACTGCACCAAAAGTAAAATCTAGCCTTCCTCCTTCACGGAGCTTCGACTCGGTTCCGTCAGCAGTAGATACTTTGAATGCCCCTTTCTCTTCAAAGGTTCCCTTTCCGTCTGGAAGTACTTCAGAACTTTTGCCCTTTGAGGGTTCCTCAAGCGTTGCTCATTTCAATTTAGCTGACTATAATAGTGATCCTTTAGGCCTTTCACAGGGGTATAGGTCTTTAGTTAGGCAGTGTTTTCTTTTGGGTTTCGGTAATATTCAGGACCATGTTCTTAAGAATTTACCTGAATTTTGTAACGATATGTATTTAGATTTTCAAGGTGGTAAGGATTCAATTTATTTTCTTTCACTTAAAAGGATGGCTTCTAATTCTTCTATATCCCCGGGTTCGTCAGTTTCTCTTCCCCCGTTCTTGGGGGGATCTGCTTCAGTTTCAGAACATTCAGCAGCCCCTCCTCAAGGGGGTTTCATGCCTTCTTTGGTTTTCCCTCATGAGAGTACTTTTGCTTCTAACATGGCTTTGTTGCGTTCCGCAGGTTTTTCCCGTTCAGGTGAGGTGTTGATGTCTTTCTTGCCTTCGCAGGTTACTTCTTTGGGTATCCCTTTGTCTTCCGCTGGTTTCAGTGTTGCTGCGGCAGGTGCCTCGGTTACCTGTCCCACTTCTGTGATCACTGGACTGAAAGGTTCCCAGTGTATCTTCCTCTGTTTTCCTTTCTCTGTCCGTCCTTCCTAAGGTAGGAGGTATTCAGCTGGATTTAGGTACTGGTGTTAATTCGGTGTTGGGTTTGGTGGAAGGTCGTCCAGGTTTCCTGACTTTGTTGGTTCCGATGGTTGCTCAAGTGGCAGTGGACGTTTACACGGGATGTGTCCTCTTTGCATGTTTGGGGAAAATCTCCCTTGGATAGTATTAGTTCGGTTCAATACAAGTTGTTGAATCAAGATCATGAAGCGCTAGGTCTGTGCAGCTCCAGCGGTGTTTTGCTTCTGCAAGAAGCCTCGAGTCGGTCGGTAGTTTCCACATCTGTTGGTTGAGGTGTTGATTTTCCGCAACCCTTCGTGGTTGACTCAAATCTGATGTTCATTCTTTAGGTGTAGGTCAGGGAAGGTTAGGTTTTCCGTCTCATCAGGGTGGTATTTCGGGAGTTGGTCTTGCCTCTGCTTATCCTCCCACTCAGGTGTATTCAGAAGATGTAGAGATTTTTTTGTCGAGGACGTAGGTCCTCCTCTCCTCCTCTGGTAACAGGCTGTCCGATTGTGGGAGACAGCGAGTATCGAAGAATGATAGACCTCATTCACCATCTTTTTCCTCAGTCGAAAGTTGACAAGGAACCTTTTAAAACTAGCCAAGCTATGTTTGAAGAATTTTTCTCTACCAAACCGCTGGTTTCGCACCCATCATGCAAGTTGCCTTGGTTTGGGCACGTAGAACAAGCCCTGAGGGAGGCGGACTCTCGGTTAGCTGTGGTAGTGGGGGCAGGAAGGCAGGACTCTGTTCTTATTCCCAGTCGTAAGCCCTTGTATGGCGTAGCGGGTAACCCTTCTTCAGGTTTCAGAGCGCCTCTTAACAGACTTGTTGGTATTTCAGCGAGAGAAGCGGCCCTACTTGAAGACCCTTTAGGAATCAATCCAAAGCTCTGTCACATACTATGTGGATGCTCTCTGGCCTCATGGGTTTCTTAAAACGGAAAGGGTATACTCCTTCAGATCCTGTTTTATTTGATAACCTTATCATGGCGGTGTCAATGGGTTTAGCTCATCAAGCAAGCATCTTGGCTGGTTGTATTACCTTTGTTGGCAAGAAGAGGAGGGACCTTTACCCGAGCCATTTCCCACCTCATTTCCCAGATATTCATAAGCGAGTTTTGTCTAGGGCTCTGCTGGCGCTCTGTGAAAGTCTCTTCAAGGAGAAGGATGTATCATCCATGGTGAATTTTGTTTCCTCCACGTCGGGTGGCTGTTCAGAGCACTAGGTCCCCTAAAGGTGCGAGTGCATCCTCTTCAGGTAAGCATTCCGGTTCATCTTCCCCAGCCAAGTCTCCCAAGAAAGTTGGGTTTTCATCCAAACCTTCTTCTGGCAAGAAGGGTTTTCGGAGATAGGAGACACTGCCCTCGTCGACACCAGTAGGAGGTTGTTTGTTCCCCTTTGTAACAACCTGGGAGAAGTGGGATGCGGAGAGTTGGGTGGTGGAGGTCTTGAGAGTGAGGTACAAGATTTCTTTCCCTTCTGCCCCTCCACTATCCAATTCCCTGGTAGTTCTTTCAAGCTATTCCCCGTCATCCATCAGGGGGAAGAAATTGGCAACGGAGATTCGTTCTTTGTGGGACAAGGGAGCGTTAGAACTAGCCCCCCCCCCCCCCCCTCTGCAAGAGATTGGGGATTTGTATCAACATGACGAAGAGTTCCCTGTCCCCTTCTCAGACTATTACCTATCTCGGCGTGGAGATTCAGGCATCCCGTTTGAAGGTTTTCCTGACTCAAGAACGAGTGCAGTCGATTGTGAGTCAAGTTGACCTCTTCCTCTCAGACAAAGCACAACTTGCAAAAGAGTGGAGAAGTCTTCTAGGAAAGATGTCATCTCTGTCCTTTCTAGTTCTAGGCTTTCGTCTCACAGATGTGTTCTCTGCAGGTACGTCTCAGGAATCGCTGGGAATTTCGGGACGAGAGAACGCAGTGATAATCTGGGACGATTCCTGCCTCAAGGATCTTCGGTGGTGGTCAGAAGAGGCTCACTGACCACCAGTATATGTCTTGCCCTCCCGATTTCGGATGTCCATCTGTATTCAGATGCCTCAAATCAAGATTGGGGCACAACCCTGGAGGAAGCTCAGGCCGAGGGCCTTTGGAAGGTTTCGGATCGGGAGGAGTCAATAAATGTCTGACAATTAAGAGCCATACAGGAGGATCTGTTAAGCTTCAGAGATCAAGTTCGGGGTAAAGTTGTAGCACTCTTTTCAGACAATGCTACGGCACTAGCTTATCTAAAGAGAGAGGGAGGTACAAGATCGTCAACCCTCAACATCATCGCGCAGAGAATCTTACGTTGGTGCAAAAGCCGCAAGACCTCATTACTTCTGCAGTTCATTGTGGGAAAGCTCAACGTCCTAGCAGATGTGCTAAGCCGTTCGAAAGAAGTCCGAGGAAGCGAATGGACATTAGCGCATGAGTTAGTCCAATCGCTGTTAAAGAGGTGGCCAGCCACTGTGGATCTGTTTGTCACAAGGTTTGAACTATTGTCTCCTGGCCCCTATGTCTTGCATGACGGATGCCATGCTCCATCCGTGGCACAATCTACACGTATATGCCTTCCCTCTGCTCGGCCTCATTCATCAGGTACTGACGAAGCTAAGAGGGTGCAAGAATAAGGAAATGACCCTAATTGCTCCGTTTTGGCCTCAGAGACCTTGGTTCCCGGATCTCTTGGAATTGCTGTCCGAACCTCCGATCCTCCTACCATGAAGGAAGGATCTTCTCAAACAGCCTCATTTTCATCATCACAAGAACCTTCCCGTACTCAACCTAGGTGTATGGAGACTGTGCAACGAGCAGCCCGAAATTCCGGTCTTTTGAAAGGCATGGCTCGACAACTTTCTATGTGCCTGAGGAAGTTATACCAGGTAAGGTGGGCAATGTACCATACTGGTGCAGGGGACAAGGGCATAGTATTTCTCGCCCTACAATAGCAAAGGTGGCAGATTTTCTACTTTTCCTGTGAAAATCCAAGTCTCTCTCTTACTCTACTATCGCAGGCTACAGATCCATGTTAACTAACACCTTTAGATTTCATTTACCAGAGATTTCTAATAGTAGAGTCCTTCATGATCTTCTCAGATCATCTAAGATCGAACAACCGATTGTTCTGCTTCAGGCCCCTCTGTGGGATTTAGTGGAAGTTCTACAGTTTTTAAGTTCGCAAACTTTTGTCCTTACGAGAACTTACTATTAAAGTTTTGTTTTTTATATCACTGGCTATGGCTAAAAGAGTGGGGGAAATTCAAGCTGTCTCAAGATCAATTTCGTTTGTGGGGAAGGATTTGTATCTCTTGTATCTTCCGGAGTTTGTGGCTAAGTCAGAGTCAGAAACTAACCCCCTTCTGAAAGAGTTTAAGGTTTTGTCTCTCGAGGATTTCGTCGGAGGTGACATTGCCGAGATGCGTCTTTGTCCAGTGTGAGCACTTAAATATTACCAGTCACGCACTTCAAAATTATTGCCGCGGCCACGGTCCTTGTTCGTCTTTCCCAGGAATCCCTCAAGACCGCTATAAAAAAATGCAATCAGTTTTTTCTTAAGGGAAGTAATTTCCCAATCCCTTCCCTCAGACACAATTTCGGAGAACAAAGTTCTGCACCCTAGAGCGCATAGTATCAGGAGTATAGCAATGTCATTGGCCTTCCTGAGGAATTTCTCAGTAAGCAAGATTTTAGAAGTGGCGTCTTGGAAATCAGTTTCGGTATTCAATTCTTTCTACTTGAGAGATGTACTCTTCGTTTCAGAGGAGGGTTACTCGCTAGAGCCATTTGTAGTGTTGCTTGCGTTAGTTGGCAATTAGCTCGGGTTTGGTAGGGGAGGTAGTAGTTTCATTGATTTCTCGTTTTTTGTAGATTTAGTCTGCCTACTTTTCATGGGTTATGTATGGGTTTGGTGTACTATCCCTGGTAGGTATATTGTTTTGCATCGGCTCAGCTCCTCATCATGACTTCTGAATTCATCACTCCCCTTCAGTGGACGTCAGGAGAGATCTGCCCTTGGAACTTATTCTCCATACATGGGAGGCTAACAGCCACATGGGAGATGTTCAGTTCCACTCCATACATGAGAGGTATATGATACCACATGGGAGGCTTCAGGAAGGCTCTGCCCTTGGGACTTATCCTCTATACATGGGAGGCTGTACAGCCACATGTGAGGTGTTTAGTTCCCCTCCACGCATGAGAAGTTTATGATACTTCATGGGAGGTTAGATGTGACCAAGACAAGACTTAGACTGATCAGACTAACGTTGAGGTACTCATTCCTTCAGTTTCTCACCTG
>NC_087201.1:56152903-56276331 GCF_015104395.2 Macrobrachium nipponense | reverse complement strand
AAAAGATTCTGATACTTTGAGTATCTTTAACCAATTGGTACTAACACATATGCACAATGCGTGTGTGTGCAGTGATAATAATGTTTTAAAAATGTGTAGTACAGGAAATACATATTTGGAAGACAAAAACAGAGAAATAGATTAACATTCCTCAAGAGATTAAAGAGATAAACTCTCTCTCAGGAAAAGTTACTTCTCATTTGAGTCTCTTTAACCAATAGGTATTAACACAGTGCGTTCATAATGTGTAAAAAAAAAATGTGTAGTACAGTTACTACATCTTTGGAAGACAAAAAAAAAAAAATAAATAAATAAATTTGCTGCTTTTAGTTGCATGGAGTATAAAGGGTGTGACCAGTGGGTAAAGAGAAATGGATGTTACGGACTCTGAGATCTCAGAGAGAATGTTACGGTGTTGAAATATCCTGGAAAGGGTCGACACAGTGTTACGGCCTCTGAGAGAGGTCCGCTTCAGGTTCGATATGAAATAAATAAAAAAAAATATTTCAACACCATCAGTTGAAACTGGGGATACTAATATAGAAAGAAACACTAACACAACAAAGGTTTATTTACAAGCTTACTAACATAGGTAAATGCAGAATGGTATCTCCTATTTACATAATAAGATAGAATCTTACACTGCATGAACTGGGGGAACAGTGAGGCAATTCAAATACTTGCTAGTCAATTTGGCCATTCGTCGAGCTGGCTTCATAAATGTAGAGCAGCAATTGCAGTCGTCCTCTTGACTCCGTATTGCAGAAACTAGTCTACTTGAAAGGCAGGAACTCCCCAAAACCTGTAACAGGACCTTTTCTTCTCTGAAGTCTGCTCGACGTCGAGCAGACACGGCCGTCCACTCCTGAAGACGACTAGACCTATATCCAACCAACTCCCGAGAAACTTCTCTTCTGAATCCTTCGCCGGTTGTTCCTTTGTCTCTAGTCTCTCTCTGACGATCTCTGCTGCTGATCTCTCACTGATATTCTGATCTGTGGCTCTTACTAACTGGTGATCTTTCTCTTTTACGATCTCTTCCTTCTCCGATCACTGCTCTCCAAAGTTCGTTCGTCGTATTTATACGGCACTCTGGGGGCGGAGCCTACGGCAAGTGTCACAGACTCCCGAGTTTACTAGGACTCCCTAGATGAATCTAGACGAGGAATTGCATCAGAAAACGTGGCATTTCTCCCGTCACTTAGGTGTGTGTTTGCGCTCCACGACACGCCCGATGATTCCAGAACAGCCGCGAGAAACAGCGCCTCCAACACGAGCGCGAAAACCTCCTTACCGCCGAACTTCTCGAAAATGCGTTCTCCTTTCCTTTAACTTCCTTTGCAATGAAGCAATTACCATCACAATGGATTAACACTACTCAAGAGAGTAAAGAGATGAATTTTGTTTTGGAGGTAAGTCAACGCATTATATCTTCTGGGGAAAAAAAATTTGCAATCAAAGTAATGAGAAGGAATTCATTCTATTCTTCGTGTAATCAGTAAAATACATACACTTAAAGGCTACGCACTGTATATTCAAAACATGCATTTAAAAATACGTACGTAATGTATTCAACACACACACACACACCATCATCAGCTAATTATACAAAATGTTCTATTCAAGACAGAATTGTACAGCTAAAATCTGATTGGCTGGCTGGTTGCCATGGACACTGTTAGCCAATGACAGCCTGCCACTTCCTCTAAATTGCCGATTTTTGGTTATCTGCAATTTTCACCTATCATAAAGCTGTCAGAACGGAACCCTGCCAATAACCGGGGACTGCCTGTATCTGACTGCTGATGGCAATAGTAATAACTTAACCCTTAAACGCCGAACGGACGTATTAAATGTAGAGTCAAAATGTCTCCCGTATGCCGAATGGACGTACCATACGTCGACTCAAAATTTTTTTTTTTAAATTCGCGGAAAAATACTTATAGGCCTACTAGCCAAAAACTTTTGAATCACGCGCCTTGGGGGATGCTGGGAGTTCACGGATCGAGGTGTTGTTTTGTTTACAATCGTTACGCAGGCGCGCAAGCGCGAATTTCTTTCTTGCCGCACTAAAAAGTATCTGTGACACATCTCGGAAATTATTTCGTCACTTTGACATAATTTTTGTACCATTTTAAATTAGCTGTTACATGGAGTATTATATATGAAAATTTGTGCATTTTTATGTAGAATACAAAAAAAATACTCATGATTGTAGCTTTTATCAGTTTTGAGATATTTTTATATAAATAACGATACGTGCCAAAGTTTCAACCTTGGTCAACTGTGACTCTACCGAAATGGTCAAAAAACGCAATTGTAAGCTAAAACTCTTATATTTTAGTTAATATTCCATCATTTACCTTCATTTTGCAACTAATTGAAAGTCTCTAGCACAATATTTCGATTTATGGTGAATTTATGAAAAAACTTTTTCCTTACGTCCGCACGGTAACTCTTCCGAAAAAAATCATACATGCGATTGTGGTAATGTTTGCACCATTTTAAAATTAGCCGTTACATAAAGTTTTTATATATGAAATGGTGCAAAATTTCATGCACAATACAAAACTAAAAAAAAAACAAACCATGGTTGTAGCTTTTATCAATTTTGAAATATTTTCATATAAAAAATGATAAGTGACAAATTTTTCAACCTTCAGTCACTTTGACTCTACCAAAACTGGTCGAAAAAACGCAATTGTAAGCTAAATAAAACTATTATATTCTAGTAATATTCAATCATTTCCCTTCATTTTGCAACAAATTGGAAGTCTCTAGCACAATATTTCGATTTATGGTGAATTTATGAAAAAAATAACATTTTCTTTACGGTCCACGCGGTAACTTTCCGAAAAAATCATACGTGCGATTGTGGTAATGTTTGCACCATTTTAAATTAGCCGTTTACATAAATTTTTATATATGAAATGTGCGAAATTTTATGTAGAATACAACAAAAAATAACTGAAGGTTGTAGCTTTTCATTTTTGAAATATTTGCATATAAATCACGATAAATAGAAAAAAACCACGTTCGTGGTAACTAACTTTGACTCTACCGAAATGGTCGAAAAATGCAACTTGTAAACTAAAACTCCTACAGTCTAGTAATATTCAGTCATTTATCTTCATCTTGAAACAAATTCGAAGTCTCTAGCACAATATTTGGATTTATGGTGAATTTAAAAAAAAAAAAAACTTTCCTTCCCTCCGCGCGCGGATTCTCCGCCACAAATCTCCGAAATGCGTACGTCCCATTCTCGGAATATTTGCTCCGTTTCATATTAGGCATTTCATAGAGTTTTATATATGAAAATGAGAGCAATTTCATGTAGAATAAAACAAAAAATATTTAAAGATTGTAGCTTTTCTTATTTCTGAAATAATTGCATATAAAAAATATATATATAAAAAAATCGACATTCGGTCAACTTTAACTCGTCAGATATTGTCTAAAACTGCATTTGTAAGCTAATACTCTTACAGTATAGTAATATTCAATCATTTGTCTTCATTTTGAAAGAAATTGGAAGTCTCTAGGACAATATTTAGATTTATGGTGAATTTAAAAAAATAATATTTGTTTATGTCTGCGCATTACGAATTCATGCATTATTTTGTGATAATATTTTCTCTGTGTTGCTTTTATCATTTTACAATGTGCTATATACCAAAATGATCGCAATTTAGTGTACATTACAACGAAAAATGTAACTTGTTACCTTTAACCGTTTTGCGCACAGCGCAATTTGAATACAATTATATATGAAATTTCGTTTTTGCGCTATCTTATATCGCATTATTTATATATGATAATGATAATTTTTTCATTTTTGATGGTTGCATGCTAAACTTCAGCCAATGACAAAAAAGGAGCCAAAAATGAACTCTTAATCTTGAAAAATAAGCGCGCTGTGATATTTTGAAAAAAATATTTTTTCTGCTTCCGCGCTCACTCTGAAACACCTCCGGCACACGAGACATTTTTTTTTTACCGCTTCGGCGTTTAAGGGTTAATAATTTCTTTTATACAATTATTTCTTCTTGAAAACAAGACCAATAATTTTAACTTTAGTATTGTGAAATGAAAAATCCCACACCGTTTGTCGTAGTGATGCGTCATCACTTGCGAATCCTATTCCCAGACCGTACTCAAATGTGCAACTCCAAACTGATGATGACATAGTAACAATAAAGAGCAACCCTCTGCAAGATCAATATGAAAAAATGTATTTTATAGTCTTACTTATCGTTAAGCTGAATTACAGTTATGTATTTTGATTTTGTCTAATTTTGCATTTTACGGAACGTTTTGGTTGAAAATACAATGTGTTATTGAACATAAGGTCTTAATTGTCCCACTATTTTATTAGATCTTAATTATCGCAAAATAATTTAACAATATAAATAAAAGCCATAATGAATATAACTATAATGAAAAAACATTGAAAAAGGAAAAAATACATCTTTTATGATGCTGTTGTGATGTTTGATTATGATCCTGATCCCATAGTTCTGAAATCTGAAAAATTCCAAAAACTGAAAAACACCTGGCCATAAGGATTTTGGATAAAGGATTGTGTACCTGGAGTAATATGAGAATACACACAATAATACTGGATACTGTGAAATAAAGCATAAATTTTAAAAGATCCATGGAAAAGAATATTTATTATTATGTTTGTATTTTATAATACGATACTAATACGTATGTGAATATTACATACGTTAATTTTACATTCTCGTGTATGATGCGACCCGCTAATTTTAAGTCTTTAGAAGTCGCATCATACGCGAGTATGTTTGGTACCTCACCTAGTTTAGGCATGATAATGAAGTTTAACATCACTACTGAGTCACATTCGCAGATGCATGGGCAAACCAGAAAGATGTAAACTGGAGTAAGGTGTTACAGATTTGTCACTGTCAGGGGAAACAGAAAGAGGAAGCAAATTCTAAAACTTGGTAAAAGGGGAAATGCAAAGGCACTGAATCATGCATACCAATGATAACCAATCTCCACATAGTAAAAGTGGGAGGAAATTGTCATAGTGATGTTATGTGGCTGCTCAATGCAAGGAAAAATGTCCTGTATAGCAGCAGTTCTCAAAGTTGGGACTGTGGCACTTTGACAGGGTCAACGAAATTTAACAAATTTAATAGTGGAGGCAGGCAGCTAGGCCTCTGTCCTGGAGGTCAGTGATAAAATCAAGACCTTTAGGAGAAAACTGAGATCTGGAGTATATGAGTTTTGAATAGGATCACAGACATGTTCCCACAACTCGCAGAATTTTGAATTTTGGGGGACAAACTACAAAACGATTTCACAGAGCCTTCCTTCAGCATAACTGTTCACAGAGGATGAGATAGAGGAGTCCAAAGGTTTTTGGCAGAGGATAGGTAAAGAAAATTCCATCCAAAAATGTTATTGTTATGATACAATAAAGTGTGTTCATACTTACCTGGCAGAGATATATAGCTGTATTCTCTGAAGTCCGACAGAATTTCAAAATTCGCGGCACACGCAGTGGGCGGCCAGGTGGTAGTACCCATTCCCGCCGCTGGGAGGCGGATATCAGGAACCATTCCCATTTTCTATTCATATTTTATAGTGCCACTGTCTCCTGAGGGGAGGTGGGTGGGCACTTAATTATATATATCTGCCAGGTAAGTATGAACAAACTTTATTGTATCATAACAATAACATTTTGTTCATGAAACTTACCTGTCAGATATATATATAGCTGAATCCCACCTTTGGAGGGTGGGAAGAGACATAATAGGATTTTAGGAAACAAATCTATGTAGATGATAGCATCTTGGTTCCCTACCTTTTAGCATAGCTGACTTTGTGATTACTGTCACCAAAGTCTGCTTCTGCTTTACCAGAGTTGCCAGCGAGGTAGAGACCTGTAATGCTGGTGCGCTCTAGATGATCTGTCAACGGGGACGTGACCACAATGTGACTAGACCATATGACCATACTTCTGAGGGCAACGAAGCTAAAACCACCACCTGACCTAACCTATCAAAGTTAGTTCCATAACTTCTAGGCTAAAGAAAGGGAACGCGCCTCAAGCGACCGACCCTTCATAGTTAAAAGCACACCTATCCCTTTTCTATAGGATAGGATTCGTGCTGCTTCCTGCCCCCAAATAATATCTACGGATATGTATGGTCCTAGCGACTTGCAGATCTCATATGTTGTCTTCACATCCCGCCGGGAGTGTGAAGCGAACCCAGAGTTGCTTCGCCAAAACGTGGCACTCAGGATGTTACTGAGTGTCATGCTCTGTTGAAATGCTTCCGAGGCCGCGCCCTCACCTCTTGAGCATTCAGTTTAAAAAATCTCAAATCTTTATGCAAACATAATGAATGAGACTGTTTAAAAGAACTCCTTAACTATAACGCCAGGGTGTTCTTGGACATGGGCAAGTCTGGTCTTTTTACGGAACCACGCAGATTGTCCGAATGACCTCGACTTCCTTTAGTTTTATCAAGATAAAACTTGAGAGCCCCGACATGGCACAGGACTCTCTGTGGCTCTTGCCTGATAATTTGTGCCATCCCCTTGATCTCCAGCCCTCTGGGCCAAGGGTTAGATGGGTATTTGTACTTAGCACGAAAGGAAGCCTTAGAGGGCCACCGCATTATGTTCTCTAAAGCCAAAACCTCTGATGATGGCTAAAACCTCACTAACCCTCTTTGCCGTAGCTAGAGTGGTTAGAAATTAGCCTTTCTGGACATGTTGTATAAGTTTACCAGAAAGGAGAAGTTCGAATGCTTTGACATCCGAACTTCAGACCACGTCTAAGTTCCATGCCAGCTTCGATCTAGACCATTTCAAGATTTCCACAGACCTCAAAGATCGTGAAGGGCTTTTTTGTTTGACAGATTCGAATCTCTGAGCCTAGAGGCCGTCAACAACATATTTATGTCTTCTACAATAGTTATGACTGCTTTGGAGGGTGGGATAGCTTATCCCATACTTCAGACGGAAAGGGAAGACGGTAAAGTAATACACAGAGTTCAAGGTGGAGGAACAGTCTTTCTTCCTACACTATCCCCAGAAACGGTCCAGTCCAATTGTTACACTGCAAAATAGGCAGCACTGCTATGTCTTAGAAATGGGACTTGCCATCAACTTGAAGATCCTCTCGCTTCTCTACAATCTGAACGCATTCAGACTCAGAGCGGAGAGGTTTTAGGTACCTCTCGAAGCGAGGCTGTTAGAGTAAACCGATTCTCTCGGGAAGGGTCCTTGGAAAGTGCTCTCTGAAGGACATGGCCTCTGTGCCACCAGCCTCTCAAAGACCAACCTGGAGCGATCAGCGTCTTTGTCGCTCCCTGTGACGCCAGCAATTAATTATATTCCTAGGCTTTGAATAGGGGAAAAGAGACTAACCAACTATCCCCATTCCATACTATAGGATGGCGTCTATTGCTACTGCTCTCGGATCAAGAATAAGGGAGCAATGTAGAAGAAGCTTATTCGTCTTCACTATTGCGAAGAATCTACGAAAGGACGACCGCAGAGTCTCTACAACTCTCGACACACTTCTAAACGAGGATCACTCAGTTTGGAAGTTGCTGTCGTCGATCGAGAAGATCCGCACGGACGTGTACTCTTGTAACGAACCTCTTGAGGATCGTTACATTCTATGCTTATGCCCATAACCATCTCTCTCCTCTTGAGACATGAGAGAGCTGTGGAATTATCTAAGATGATTTTGACCACTCGGCCAAAACTCACTCTTTTAGGAACTGGAGAGCCAACCAAATTGCTCCCAATTCTTTTAGACTATGTGCCAGGACATCTGTACCTCTGTCTAGATGTCTGGCACCCTCTCGCTATCACCTAAGGTGGTCGTCAACGCATTGAGAGATGTTAGAATTATTTCTAGATTTTTTATGTTATTTCAGTTCTCCGTTAGGAAAAACTGTAGAAGTCTGAATTGCAGTCTATTCAGGGAAACAAGCTTCTCCAGAGAGGAAATGGTCCCCAGCAGACTCATCCATTCCCTCACAAAGCATGCTTCCTTCCCTAAAAAGGCTGCGCTGCATAAACAGGAGAGCATTATATAGTGATATGCCGCGGTAGACTCGTACAGAACTCTATTACAGTGTGCTAAACCACACTGAACAGGTCTAAGAGATATCTCTGTTGAGATTTTCTAAGTAAATGGAAGGCATGTTCATTCATGATTACTAGAAATCCCCTCAACCCGAGGCTAAAATCCATGATTGTAGGGCAGAGATACGGCTAGTCAGCCATTCCCGCAGGGGAGAGAGCTAGCCGGTACTGCGTTAATCACAGTAACAGCAGCCTTCACTCATCGTCTCGCACCATTCTGCCTGAGTTGCCAGCTACTCCATTTACAAAGGAATAGGTATGATATTATCGAGCAAAAGGAAACTCTCAAGCAGGCATATATAAACGAAACAGAATTCACTAATTGAAGAAGCTGAGTTGTTGTTGTTGTAACAATACCTTAAGTGTTGTTCTTACCCCGGAAACTTTTGGAAAGTTGAAGGGAATATTGAATAAATACACTTAGAACAACAGTCCTTTTGGTTGCTATCCGTAGAGGTAAATACGATATGCGTATATGACTTGACCCATACGTAAGTAATATGACGCAGAGATAAACTACGCAAATATTGTAGTAATTTGAGCATCAAATTCTCTACTACATTCTTTCCTCGACGAGGAAGAGAGAGAGAATTGAAATCGATTGTCTTCTTTCTCTTTGCCAAGAGACTCTTTGCCAAGAGAACGGATTAAAATCATTCGAATAGAGATCCTCAAGAGAGAACCGAGGATCGAAAAAGGACCATTCAAAGCCCCCTTCTTTAATGATATTGGACATAAGACTTCATGGACGTAATCTACAAGTCTTTTTCTCTACCCGGATGAGCCTCTGATATGAATGAGAGCTCTTCCGAACCTTGCTAATGAGAGCTTATCCGCTTACGCGATAAAAAGTTATTAAGATCTTTGTCAATGAGAACTAGCCCATTTATGAGGGGTCCCCCACTTACTTGACAAAACGTTCAGTATCTTGTCAATGGGGAAAACCCACTAACTTGACAAAACAATTAGTATCTTACTAATGGGGGAAACCCCTTTAATGACAGAAAGTAACCCAGGAATCCGAGTATATAATCTTCCCGATTCTCGCAGAAATCGATGAAGGGGCAGGAGGGTTCGAAGAAAAAATTCGGGTATGCCTCTCCGCTAACTCCGAATCTTTTAAAAATTTCTGTAAAGGAACGTCCTGTGGAGCGTCCTGAAGAACGTCCTCTCGACGAGCGTCTAAAAAGCGTCAAGCGTCCTAAGAAGCGTCCTGAGCAGCAATAAGACGCCGAGCTTCATGCAAAGCGTCCTGCTGAGCTTCCACCGAAGCGTCCTGGCGAACGTTCACAAAAGCGTCCTCATAAGCGTCCTGAAGAACGTCCTCTTGATGTGTAGGACGCCTATCGTTCTGCAGAACATCCTGGCAAGTGATCTGCCGAGCGTCATGACGTGTAGGATGCCGAGCGTCTTCAAAAGCGTCCTGGCAAGCGTCCAGATGTGTAAGACGCTAAATCCCTTCCAAACGTTACCTGGTAACGCTTCTACGTGTAGGACGTCGAACATCGAAAAACTTCCTCACGTCTCCATGCGTGGGACGTCTCGAGCGTTTTCAAGGGACGTCCTCGCGCGAGCCTTGCCGAGCATGTCGGTGCATAGAACACCAAGTGTTCTGAACGGTATCTCAGAGAGGATCTTGTCGTCCAAAAGCGTCAACACAAGTAACTTGAGAGACTCCCTAGCGAGGGGAACGCCGCTCATGAAGAGCGAGCGTCCTAAGCAGAAATATGGAAATCGCCATCAGGACGAGTCTTAAGGACGTTCGCCACTCTTGACAAAAACGACGGCCGCCTGTGCGACATCTTGCGTCTTTGTAATGCAAATGAACATCTCCAGAAACTCACTCAAAAAAGGAACGCCGAGCGTTCCGAAAGACATCCTCGCAAGGTGCTTGCCTAGCGTGTGCGACATCTTGCGTCTTTATCAAGCTCATTGACACTTGCAGAAGGGAATTAAAAGGAAGCCTGTGTGTTCTTGGTTATGAGGAATTGATCTTTGCCCTTCTCCTGTCGAAAACTAGGATAGTCTGTCCAGCGTTGTCCCTTAGGGACGAGTAAGAGGCGTCTTGGCGAGCTGTTCAACAGCTTGAACAACATCCTGTTTTGTAGTAAAGCGAACGTTACGTAACGTATACGGAGCGCCATGAGGAGAGGAGGGAGGGGAGCGTCTTGGAGAGCAGGAAAACAATCTCTGCTACAAGAGTAACGACGTTCCTTCCTCTTGATAGAGCGTAGCATGTTTAGATTAAAAGCACACCTATCCTGGACGTTTTCTATTTCTTGACCAAGACGACGGCCGCCCTTTGTCACACTGATCAATATAAAATACTTCCGAAGGGACGTCAGAACAGTGTGGAGTCCCCAAAATCCTCCATCGGCTTTCGACATGCTCTCTCCCTGGTCCTGGGAGTCTGAAGAGGCCCAGGCCTAGAGACATTATGGGGCCGATCTGACGCTCCCTCCCGACGAGAGAGAGGACGTGAAGCGTCCTCTTCTCTAAAGATTCTTGTAGAGGGTGCGAGTCCTTCCGAGAGCTCCAACCCCTGCGCGGGGAGGACGCCTCGGAGGACGAGAAGCAATCCTTCGAGATTCGTGCACGTGCACGATCTTCGGCAGCCTGGGAAGCGTCAACAGGTCCTACCGAAGGGACGCCAGATCGATGTGGGTTCCCCGAAACCCTCCTTTGTCTTTCGACATGCCCTCTCCCTGGTCCTGGGAGTCCGACAGAGGTCCAGGCCTAGAGGTGTTATGGGGCCGATCTGACGTTCCCTCCTAACGAGAGAGAGGACGTGAAGCGTCGTCTTCTCTAAAGCTTCTTAGAGGGCGCGAGTCCTTCCGAGAGCTCCAACCCTTGCGCGGGGAGACGCTCGGAGGACGAGAAGCAATCCTTCAAGATTCGTGCACGTGCCCGATCTTTAGCAGCCTGGGAAGCGTCAACAGGTCCTGCCGAAGGGACGCCAGATCGGTGGGGAGCCCCCGTAACCCTCTTGCGGCTTTCGACATGTCCTCTCCCTGATTCCTGGGAGTCCGACAGAGGTCCAGGCCTAGAGGCGTTATGGGGCCGATCTGAAGCCCCCTCCACAACACAAGGGGCACTACACTTCACAACACTGATTGGAGAGCGAGCACTTTAGATTCTAAGATTACTTGATGTAATCCTCCCCGCAGACACTTCTTCTAGGCCCGTAAGCCATACCACAGGGATAGGCAAAATAAATTCTACAGGAGGTTAGAAGGTTCATTATTTCTGACTTCTGTTTACTGTGGAGGAAAACCTCCTGATTCTAACACGCTCTTAAATGCGTACACGAATCACTAATTACATTAATCTTTTAACAAAGAAAACATGTAAACGTCATACATACTAAGCGAGTGTCTACCGAAAGTTCCGGTAGCCTCAGCTTACCCCATGCAGACAACAAAGTCTGAAACTAGGCTAACTAGCTTCAGACATCATATGCAATGAAAAAATTTAATTTATAATAGCGTATGCCTAGCCACAAATCCAAGTCAATCATTGAAAGAATAATTAGGATACTTAAGCGGCTAATGAAGTTTCAAAATCCTAGGCGGAGGTACTGCAAATAGTTGTTTACAGCACCGGCGACAGAAAAAATATGAATAGAAAATGGGAATGGTTCCTGATATCCACCTCCCAGCGGCGGGAATGGGTACTACCACCTGGCCGCCCACTGCGTGTGCAGCGAATTTTGAAATTCTGTCGGACTTCAGAGAATACAGCTATATATATATCTGACAGGTAAGTTTCATGAACAAAAGGTTTTTTAAGAGGATTGGCTGCCTAAAAAACCCAAAAAATATGATACATATTCGATTTGCTGAAAAAAATTCTATGGCTTCGTAGAGCATTCAAGAATGTGCCCACGAAGTATTATGCTAAAATTCGCCTTACTTTTCTAGTTATGGCCTGAAATGTAACAATAACTTTATACCCACAAAACACCAGTAGCGCAAATGATTTAGTCTGGTATAGTTTTTGTGATATATGTTACAAAATCTTCCTTTTAAATGAAATATATAAAGTCAATAATAGCCTAATTGGTACTTTCTTAGTTATTCCTAGACAAGACAAAGCACGCATCATGAGTCATGAGGCTCAGCGCGTGGCCACAAGCCAACAGTTGCCTATAAAACTTGCACGTTATAAGGCCGCATTTTTTCACGCTCACTAGCCTTGACTGAACTCTGTGTTTTCTGAGGTGTTTTAAGTTTTTCACCATACCTAAAAGGTCCAAGACTTCACTTCATGCCTCTAGAATGCGGAAAAGCCAATTGGATATGCCCATCGAAGAAGTAGAACAGAGAATTCAAGAAACTAGTGCCATAGAGGGGAATGAAGCGACGACGGGATAGAGAGAGGCCGCACAGCAAATGGCGCACGGTATATCTGCTGACCAGAGACCAACCACATCCACCCCTAATCGTCTCTTTATTCGTTCATCACTGCTAAAGGGCAATGATATTTTAGAAGAAAGCAGTAGATCGGAAGCTGATATTATCAACGACAGTGAAAAGAAAATGATAATAATAAGTGAAGCAAGACTTGAAAAATTACTTGAATCACGAATACCGATTTGTGGATGCAAAGTAATTCCGAGGATCCATTTGGCAAGGGATGGATTTGAGACACTAGTAGAAAAGATATGTCCTAAATGCGGAGGGAAAATTATTTCAGAACCCGCAAAATGCCCACCGATTTCTACAGAAGGAAGGAAGGCTCCAATTTACAAAACCAATGTGGCAGTAATCTATCATTCTTTGTTGGAAGATTATGGATTCGTGGGACGAAGAGATTACAAGGAACGCTTGTATAAAACCAATGGAAATAGCAAGTATCACACCATCTTAGATATCTTTATGATTAAAATGGATAAACATATTTTCAGATGAAACAAGAGAAAATCTTTGAAAATATAAGAACATACTACAGGAAATATATGGGAATTGTGTCTGATGAAAATGGAATACTCAATATTGACGTATCCTACGATGAGACATGGATGAAAAGAGGCCATGTTTCTAATAAAGGTATGAGAGTCATAATAGAAGTGTGCACAGGATATGTGATAGCCTTTGAAGTGATGAACAAAGTTTGCAAAGCATGTGCCGCTAAAACGACTGAACTAAAAGAAATGAAAATAACAGAAGAAGATTTCAACATGTGGAGAACCCTTCATGATGTAGATTGTAATATAAACTATGAAGGTACATCAGGAGGGATGGAAACAGAAGGCGCCATAAGGATGTTTTCAAGGTCGCAAGATTTGGGATTCCGCTACACCACCTTTGTTGGAGACAGAGATTCAAGCGCTTATAATAGTGTTTTAGCAATGGACCGTATGAAAATTTAAAAGTGGCGAAAGTAGAATGCATCAACCATGTAAAGAAAAGAATGACTAACAGAATGAAGAGGCTAAGAGAAGATGAAAAAGAAGAGAGAGTAACAAGAACTGGAAAAAGAAGAAAATTTAGTGCTCTAAGTGGAAAGAATAAATTGTTGGATACAAACATTAGCATAATGACTAATTATTATGGCAGGGCAATCCACCGTAATATTGGTAAATCATGGATTGATATGAAGAAGGATATAATGGCATCATTCAACCATATATTCAGTTCCAAAGAAAATCAACGTCATGGACTTTGTCCAAAAGGGGAAGATTCTTGGTGCTATTTTCAGCGCAGAATAGCAATGGGTAAAGAAAGAGAGAAAATAGAGTTCAAGAGATCTTCAACAGTTATCAATTTAGATGCTGAGAGTGAAAGGAAAATAAAGGCTGTGTATGAAGCACTGTCAGAGAAAGAATTGCTTGAACGCTGCGTTCGCGGTCTTACACAAAACGTGAATGAAAGTTTTCATTCAAAAATTTGGAACAGAGCACACAAGACTAAGTTTGCTGGAGCACAAAGGGTAAAGTTTGTAGCACAAACAACTGTGCTTGACCATAACTTTGGATACAGAAACGCAACACTCTTCCAAGAATTTGGCATATCTTCTGCTCTTAAACGAAGCCTAGAACTTCAAGATAAAGAAAGAAGATTGAGTGCCAGAAAGAAGAAATTCCCAGAAAGAAAGAAAATACACTAGAAAATTCAAGAATATGAAGCTGGAGGATTTTAAATAACCACATAACCTGGCGACAATGAGTAGTGTAGGCAACTATGATACCCTACAGTAATACCTTATGACAAGATCAGACAAGGGGGGACCAGGAGCCTAAAATTTATAATAATGTGTCTTAGTCACAAAGATAATCAATTAATTAATATTCCTATTCATAATAATTTTGCATTAATACTCAAAAATAAAAACTAAAACCATAAAATTAATGGTAACAGTCTTTTACCTTTTTTTATGTACCTATAACTTTGAAGGCCCGTTTCTCAAAGCATAAGTTTTTCACCTTCAAAATGTATCTCCTCCCTTAGTATTGAACCAATCTAAATGAAATTTCATATATAATATAAGGAAACATGGTAGATTAAATAAAAGCCGGGGATTTTTAATATTCTGAGTTTCTGATTTTAGGCAATTTTTTTCCTGTAATTTTTCCGGGAAAATTTCATAAAAAAAAATTCATATCTCGAAAAATAATTAAAAAATCAAGGTGAGGTTTGTGGTATCGGTGATGTCGAAACATCTCTTGCAAAGATGTTTCGTATACAGCGTCTTGAAGTTCGATAACACTTACTGGTCCATGGGCTGGAGGAGAGGGGTGGTGTTAGGCGGAAGATAAAGAACCTTGATGAAGGAATACTCCGCTAGGATATCTTCCTTGAGGCCAGGATGGTGAGCAGGGGCATTGTCCAACAACAGCAGGCATTTCAGAGGGAGGCGCTTCTCTTCCAAGAATTTCTTCACTGTTGGGCCGAAACACAGATTTACCCACTCGGTGAACAAAAGCCTAGTTACCAAGACTTTCGCATTAGCCCTCCACATCACTGGAAGCTTCTCCTTAAGCATTTTGTGGGCCTTGAAGGCTCAAGGAGTCTCAGAATGATAGATAAGTAGGGGCTTCACCTTGCAACGCCCACTGGCGTTCGAACAAAGTGCGAGCGTAAGCCTGTCTTTCATAGGCTTATGCCCGGGTAGCTTCTTCTCTTCTTCCGTGATGTACGTCCGACGAGGTATTTTTTTTCCAAAAAAGGCCAGTTTCATCACAGTTGAAGACTTGCTGAGAACTGTAGCCTTCCTTGATCATCATCTCGTTGAACGTCTTTTTAAGGGCTTCGGCCGCTTTCGTGTCCGAGCTGGCCGCCTCCCCATGCCGCACCACCGAATGGATGCCAGTCCGTTTACGGAATTTCTCGAACCGCCCATGCGAAGCCTTGAAGTCTGGGGTTGACGTTGATGTCCCTTCTCCTCTGTCGTCTTCAGCCTGGACAATCAAATCGCCAAAAATAGCCCTGGCCTTGTGGGAGATTGCCGTCTCGGTTATCGTATCGCCAGCGATTTCTGTCTTTTATCCAGACAAGAAGAAGCCTTTCCATTTCATCGTGCACGTGGGTCCTCTTGCTGGACAAAATAGTGACGCCCTTGGAAGGTGTAGCTGCTTTGATGGCATCCTTCTGCTTAAGGATGGTGCCTATTGTTGACGGATTTCGGCCGTATTCCTTGGCATCACACTCAATCGCATTCCAGCTTCATACTTCTTGATAATCTCAATCTTTGTATCCAAAGAGAGCATCTTGGGACCCATGACTACGTATATACTGTACGTAATTATGTTATGTAAAGTTCTCACACAACACGATAAAGTATACTACAATGAAATCACTAACGAATTTATGTTAATAAACGAAATCGTTAGAACGAACGAATAACGCGTGCGTATAGAAATGATGCTGCTACCGAGTGGCCAAAAAAGCATGCCGCTACGTAGATGTATCATGGGAGGGATGCTGACCAATAGGAGAGAAGGATCTCATGGCAGTGACTAGCATCAGGAACCAATGGGAGAGCGGGAAGATGGTGGCGAGTCTACTCCGTTGGCGGCGTGCGAGTTTCAAAATTGCTATCGGTGGTCCGGGCAAATCTCGGACTTTACAGCAACAACCTTTCGTATCTTGAACAATTTTCGTATGCAGAGCCGTAAAATTTTTTGTATTTGCTTTCGTATCTCGAGTTTTTCGTAAGTTGAGCCTTTCGTATCTCGAGGTACCACTGTGTATATATATATTATATATATATATGTGTGTGTGTGTGTGTGTATATATATATAATTATATATATATATATATATATATATATATATGATATATATATATATATATATATATAATATATATATATATATATATATATATATATATATATATATATATATATATATATATTATATATATATAGATATATATATACTATATATATATATATATATATATATATAGTGGTCCCCCCGTATTCGCGGGGATGCGTACCAGACCCCCCCGCGAATAGTTAGAATCCGCGAATGTTTGGAACCCCCTCTAAAAATGCTCATAAACTCCTATCCTGAACATGCAAACACCAAAGTATCCCTAAAAAGACCATCCTTCATCAAATATACATAAAACATCCTATTACGGTTCATATTAATCTTTGAAATATTATTAATACTGTTTTAAAGTAAATCTTACATTTTATGGTTATACATAAATACATACGTATTATGTACGTACTGCATGACTTAGTTACATATGTGAAAATAATTCAGTCCCCCCATAAGTATTCAGTCATGCACGTTTTCTTTCATACTTACTTTTTGAGACATCCATTTTCTTTTTACAAGGGAAACAATTGTATGTGAAATCACAAGCGATAGAGAGAAAGAACAACATTTGTATGAACATTTAAACAATTGTTTTACGCTAGTACAACATATGTAAACCGGGTACTCACCAGTGATGAATGTTGATTAAAGATGATGATGATGAATTAGCCGTGCAGTCCGATGAATGATGATGAAGATATGACTGCACAGCTAAGCAGAGGAGTTACATATCCTCTGAGGGTGCCTCTTCACCTTCAGGAGGCGCTTCGGGAGGCAGTGACTCAGGCGATTTGGGAGGCACTTCTTCAGGCGATTCAAGAGGCACTACTTCAGGCGATTTGGGAAGCTTTGGAGGGTCTTCCTTCGTTCGTGTGATGAACATTGTGATTGGCAACTGCTGCCGTTGCTTCTTCATGGTGGTAGAGCTTGATTATAGGGCTCCAATGCTGTGTCTTTGAATATTTAGAAAACTTCAAGGAGCGCTCCATGTAAGGATCCCATGTTGCGACAAACTCCTGGAGGTCGTTTACCATTTTTTTAACTTGGGACAGGCGTTCCACAGTCAGGCCCTCCTCCTCCTCCTCCTGATCCTCTCCTGAACCTGGAGTGTCTTCTTCCTCGCTGGCGGACTTCGTCAGCTCTTCCAAGTCCTGGTCGGTAAGGGGGTCAGAGTAGGCATCAACGAGGGTGCCGACTTCTTCCTCGGTGATATCGTCAAAGCCCTCACCACCAAGAATTTTTGGCAACTGGACTGCCTTATTAATGGCTGAATGCTGGATTTCCTGGGGAGAAAAACCTGTATAATTATGGACACAGTCTGGCCATAACTTACTCCAGCAGGCATTCAGTGTCTCCTTCTTCATGTCCTTCAACGACCGGTCAATGACAGATAGACACGAGGCAATCGTGAATTTACACCAATAATCTTTCAGCGTAAATTCACTGTCACGGTCCATTGCATCAACAAGGTGCTGGAGGAAGTTCCCGGTGTAGAGTGCCTTGAAGGCACGGATGACGCCCTGATCCTGATCCATAGGCTGGAGGAGAGAGGTGGTGTTGGGAGGAAGGAACTCAAGCTGGACTCCCTTGGAATAAAGATCGAGAGGGTGGCCACAGCGATGTCCATTATCAGCAAGACCTTGAAGTTGATGTCCAAATTGGCCAGGTATTGCCTAACTTGAGGAATGAAACTCTGGTGAAACCAGTACTCCGTCAGGACTTTGGTGATCCAGGCCTTGGGATTATGCATCCAGAAGACGGGCAGTAACGCCTTGTTCTTGTTCTTGAGTGCCCTGGGATTTGCAGCCTTGTAAATGAGGCCTGGTTTCAGCATGAAACCAGCCGCATTCCCGCACATCAGGAGGGTCACCCTGTCCTTTTGTGCCTTGAATCCGGAGGCTTTAGCCTTCATCCTTCATAAGGTACGTCCGGGACAGCATTTTCTTCCAGAACAGGCCAGTTTCGTCCATATTGAACACCTGTTCTGGGCGATATCCTTTCTTCTGGATTATTTTCATGAAGGCCTCCAGATATTTTGCGGCTGCCTCTTTGTCTGCAGATGCAGCTTCCCCATGTAGGGAAACAGACTTTAGATGGAACCTTTTCTGGAACCGGTGGAACCATCCTTTGCTAGCCTGAAATCCTTGGGAAGCTGAGGACGGTCCCGGTTGTGGTTCTTCTTCTTCGTCTTCCTCTTCAGGAGCTGGTTCTCCAAAGCCCAAGAATTCCAACGTCCCTTCTTCATCGCCTTCCAGTGCCTCCACATCTTTGGCTTCGGCTTCCTCTTCCTCACCACCTTGTGAAGCAGTAGGAGTTGATAGCTGCTGGTAGATCTGTCGTGCTTTTTGGCGTATGATCTTGGAGTCAAGGGGCACATTCTTCTTCCTGCAGTCCTTTATCCAGAAGGCGAGTGCAGATTCCATTTTTCTTCCTGCAGTCCTTTATCCAGAAGGCGAGTGCAGATTCCATTTTTCTTCCTGCAGTCCTTTATCCAGAAGGCGAGTGCAGATTCCATTTTCACGATGGTTTTGTCTCTCAGTGTGGACACATCCTTTGCAGTGCCATAGTATGTCATACTAACACTTTTTCTTATTTCATTTTCTTCTTTCTTTATATATCTAACTGTGCTCTCATTCACTTTGAAATGGCGGCCGACTGCAGCGTAACTTTTACCCTCCTTCAACATATCGAGAAGTTTCACCTTCTCGTCGAGCTTCATTACGGTCTTCTTTCTTTTAGCTTCTTGGCCAGAAGCCTTAGAAGGAGCAGGGCGCTTTTTAGGGGCCATTTTTGGTACGATGCACACAGATATTTGCTGATACGCACAAGAGCTTAGCGTTAAAGTTCACGTATGCCCGTAAGTTTCTGCGCAGTGAGGCTGCTCGGGTACTAGATGCGCGATACCCACAATTCCATCTCCGCGAAATGGGGCCAGGATTCAACCAATCAACACCAAGTGTACATCCAATGAGCGACAAGGAAAATGAATGCTGCTCCTGGATTGGCTGCTGTGCAGACAACAGCCAATAGCGTTTTAAATATCATTTCGTTTGAGCACTGCTCTAAGAAAGCGTCACGGCATCATAAGATTTGTTTATCTGCGGAAAGTTGGCTTGGGTAGAGCATCTTTTAAGAAAACCCGACTTTGTTACCGACATTTTGCTGTGTTTACATGAAAGTATTTCAGAATTGTAATATTTGAAAATTAATAAAGCTTTTTTTCATCATAAAAATGTATTTTGTCACGAAAATATACTCATTATGTACGTATGAAAAATACACGTACATGTACGTACAGCGTGCCGCAGACAGAAAAATACGTACCCTGCTACAAATATGTATATAATCATTGTCTTACGTACTTTAGATATGGTCTGCATACTTTTATTATCATCCTAAAATAATTTATGTACGTACGTACATACATATCATATTTAGAAATCATCTTAAAAATTTCATAAAATGTATAGCCTGCACAATGCGTACCCAATTGACCCAATACGTATTTATGTAAGTTCAATGGCAGTGTTGCTAAACTAACGCATTTCACACTAGATCTGGAGTTTTCAGATTTAATCTAGCGCCATTGTTTTCCAATTTGCGCGGTCGCACAATCCTAGAGAATTTTATGATTATCTAACGTGAAATTTGGCGTGTTATCGAAGGTAATGAACAAATTATTAATAATATATTAACACAGTGGTGCTTAAAAATCTGCCCTGACGCCAATTTTACAAAAACAACAACTGTCATGTGTGTGACACACCTTTGAATGTCTTTGAGACAATCCCTAAGGCTATAATTATAAGATTATAGGGATTGTTTTTCATTTCCAGGCACTGCTTAAATCTCCTTCCTGCATCCGCCCTGCCCTTGATCTCTCTCTCTTTTCTACATCTTACAGTTATCCAAGCGAGAGTTTTTTTTTTATGGGATAACATAGGCCCTCCAATTGCTTTTTCATCCGGAAAATATTTATTTTGTATACAATTGCCTTTCTCGGCTGTGAAGTTGATGTCTATCCGTGGCTGTGAGATGACCAGGAATGACATGTAGTGTAGAGTTACTTTGAGTAACTCTACACTTCAGTCAGACCAAAACTTTGTTGCCATATCGTATTCAAGCAATACAGATTCCATTATTGTTTCCTATCTATCATTTTGTGAGAGAGAGAGAGAGAGAGAGAGAGAGAGAGAGAGAGAGAGAGAGAGAGAGAGAGAGAGAGAGAGATGGCTGTACGTATACGATTGTTTATTTTCTCAGTTGCCAAACTCACTCTGTTATGCTTTATTTCATATTATCTTGCTCACCAATTTATACCTACAATATTTTTATTCAATTCATTACATTAAGATATTTATAAGGAATGTCTAATAAACAGAATAACCATATCATTATGAAATGTCCTTGTACGAATAGTAAACACATAAAAATTCGCATCCGCGAATAGCCGGGGATGACCGCGAATAATTATGTATATGTTCCACAGAGAACCCAGCGAATGGGCAAGTCCTTCCGCGAATAATTTCTAGATAGGTTCCAAAGAAAAATCTGCGAATCAGTGAGTCCGCGAACACGGGGGGCCCACTGTGTGTGTGTGTGTGTGTGTGTATAATATATAAATATATAGTATATATATATATATATATATATATATATATATATATATAGATATATTATATATATATATATATATATATATATATATAATATATATATATATATATATATATATATATATATATATATATAGTATATATCATATATATATTGTATAGATCTTATAAAAAATTTATATAATTACACACACACACACACGCAAACACACACACACACACACACCACACACACACACACACACACACACACATATATATATATATATATAATATATATTAATTATATAAATTATATATATATATATAACTATATATAATTATATATATATATTATACTATTAATAATAATATATAGTATATATAATTATATAATTATAATTTATATATATAATATATATATAGATATATATATAAATATATATATATCATATTTATTAATTATATATATAGTTATATAATAAATTATATATATATATATATATATATATGTATATAATATATTATATTATATATTATAATATATATATATATATAATATAATTATATATATATATATTATATTATTATTATATATATATATCGGTGGGGGTTCCGTTCTGATGGCTAGAAAGTGAACACCACTGATAACCAAAATCACCAATTTTCAGTGCCGATTGCTGGCTCATGGCACCTATGTGAGGTATGTATTGATGTCAGTACTCTATTATCGGCACTGATAACCGGAAATCGGAGGATTTTGGTGCAGAAAATTGCTGATTTTTGGCGCTATATAGGCAGTATTCAAGTTACAATAATTCGTCTTATGTTAATTCAATTTTACAATGGGGTTAGCAATTAGTGCAGATACAACAATATTTTGATAAAACACCTTTTAAAATTATGCGCACTGAACGCAGGCAGCAGCATACAATCAGGCAACGTACAGTGTATGATATGTTAGCTTGAGAGTGAGAGGCTGATGTAGGTAAAGCCAGTGACCTCATTTGCTCTCTCTTGAACAAATTATGATTAGGTCAGTGTTTGTTTGTGAATTTTGCCCGTTTTACTGTAAGTAAACTCTAAAAATATGTCTGCTAAACAAAAAAGTATGTCTCTTGCTGGCAGTGCACAAAAAGAACACATTACATCACCTTGGAGCAGAAATTGAAAATTATTAACCAACGTGAAGCAGGAAAGGCAGCAATGGTTATAGCGTGTGATGAGCATTTATTGCAGTCAACGATATCCACCATCCTTAAAGACAAGGAACATGTAATAGAAGCTGTAAAGGTATCTGCTTTTGTTTATTCGACAGTTATGTCAAAGACGAGGATAGGGCCTTTGGAAGAAATGGAGCAATTACTGGTCACGTGGATGGAGGACCAGGTACAAAAGCATATACCACTCAGCCTCTTGACCATTCAAACAAAGGCTTGCATGCTTTTTGAAGAACTAAAGAAAAAAATATGAGATAACCCCAACAAAAGATTTGTAGCAAGTGCTGGATGGTTTCATCATTTCAAAAACCGCCATAATTTTCAGTGCGAAAGTTAGCGGTGAAGCAGTAAGCACTGATGATGAAAGTACTTGCCAGAGCAAATCTTTAACGCTGACAAAATGACTGTATTGGAAGTGTATGCCTCAACGGTCCTATCCCCAAAGAATAAACAGCGATGCCTGGGTTTAAGGCATAAAAAGTTTGGCTGACTCTTCTGCTTGGGAAAATGTGGCTGGGTATAAACTTAAGCCATTCATGATTTATCACTCAGAAAATCCGAGGGCATTAAAAGTATCAACAAGCACATGCTTCATGTGCATTCCATCATAATAAGAAAGCATGGATGACAGCAATGCTTTTTGAAGACTGGTTATTCACCACTTTATTCCAGAAATGAAAGTTTGTAAGAAAAACATCCCTTCTAAATTCTGCTGATTCTCAACAATGCCCCTGGCCACCCTCAGCACATCAGAGATATTAACAAGAATGTAAAAGTTGTGTTTCTGCCACCAAAAACAACTTCTCTCATACAACCCATGGATAAGGGTGCTGTGGCTATGTTCAAGGCATATCATCTTTGGAAAACTTTTGCTCAGTCTGTTCAGGCTATGGATAACGAGGAGAAAGATCTCAGAACTTTCTGGAAAGAGTTCAGTGTTCTGAACTCCATAGGAACATTGGAAGGGCATGGAAGGAGGTAAAGAAAGTCTATGAATGGGGTTTGGAAAAATCTGCTAAAAGTGTATGTGAACTCATTTAAAGGTCTCGATAAGGATGAAGAATTTCCGGAAATTAATATAAAGATGTTGACACTTGGGAAAAGTTTAAATATAGAAATTGATGAGGAAGATATCCAAGAACTTATAGATATGCAAGACGTAAAGGTGACGACTTAAGATTTAATTGCACTTGCATTAGAGAGAGAAAAAAAAAAGGGCAGAAGAGGAAGGAGAAATTGAAGAAGAACCAGAGCAAATGTTTACAACACAAACCTAGCAGTGGCATTTGCCTCACTTGAACATGGATTGAAAATTTAAAGTGAAGTGGATGTGGACAAGGTGTGGCTTGCCAAAGTTCAAAGAGCACATAGAGGCACTGTTGCATGTTATTGGATCAAATTATGAGGAATGAAAATGAAAGTGCACTGTGCAACCTACAATGGATTACTTCTTCAAGAGAACGACTACATTGCCATCGCCTTCCCCCAGCCCTACCCTGACATGTGAACCTCGATTCCCTATATATTCCATAACAGCTGTTTCCTTGAAATGCCTGAACTAACAGAAGAAGAAATACTATCTGAAGGGGCGCGAGTTGATGTTCCTTAGCTTTATTACCCTCTTGGTGAGTACCTTACACTACAGTCTGGTTCTTGTTCTTATTATTTAACTTCTTTTGTACTTAATTATCATAAATCAGTCTACACTGAGCCTGCAGCAGCAGCTGATATTGATAATAATTATACCATGTGTGTAGAGTATAGTACTGTAGGCTAGGCTACCGTATATGTATACAATATATGTACCACATTGTATGCTAGACTAACTCTTGTCAGTGTTATTCAATTTCTCTTTGTACTGAATTATCAAAAGTCAATCTGCATTGAACTTCCAGAATTAGCTGATATTAATAATTACTATGTACCATATATCTACAGAGTATACTGTGCAGTGTAGGCTAGGCTATACATATTCAAGAAGGATTTTTTTCAACAAACAATTGGTTTTTTGGAACCTAACCCCATCATAAGTTGGGGAATAACTGTATATACAAACACTGTCAAATAAAATTATTTTTTTTTTTGCATATACTATTTGTTTGTCCAAATGACCTATATGGATAATGAATTCTGAAAGTATTGTGTAACACTGAATTATTTTCAGGAACACATGTAAGGAGACCTCAATTTATTTTCTGTGATAAAAGGGGTCCTCGGCTGAAATAAGTTAGAGAACCCCTGCTATATATAGTGGTTCCCCCCCCGTATTCACGTTTTCCGGATTTGCAGACTCACTGACTCGCAGATATCTCTCTGGACCTCATCTACCCATAATTTGCGGAGGATTCGTCTATTCGCGGGATTTTCCGGCGAAAATCACCACCAATTAGTGTATTTTTATGTTATTTTCATGACTAAATGCATTTTTATGGTACAAAAATGATTTACTAATTTTCAAATATTAATACTGATTATTACTGTATTAGTAAGTTTAATAAGATTAAATGATATCACATAGTAAAAATTAAATCTCTCTCTCCTCTCTCTCTCTTCTCTTCTCTCTCCTACCAGAGAATGTATTTTTTTTTTTGTTTTTTTTTGATTAAATAAATTAACTATTTTCAAAATAAATTAATTAAACTAATTGTAATACAGCAATAACATCAAATTCATTTAAAGAAAAATACTAAAGTGAATTAGTGAGATTTTAGTTTATAAATTTGAAAAAATTATGTTAAGAATGAAGGAAATACCAGCCTTCTTTCTCAAACTCCAGGTACTAAAACTGTCAAACTTATCAAGTAATGGGACTAGGGGGAGCAGCTGTTGGGTTGTTGCCACCAAGTGTTCATGAAATTTCTCTCTCTCTCTCTCTCTCTCTCTCTCTCTCTCTCTCTCTCTCTCTCTCTCTCTCTCTCTCTCTCTCTCATTTACTGAGACTCGAGAATTTTTATAGTACATGTTCTATTTGTTTTTAATACTTTAAAATAATAATAATAATAATAATAATAATATAACTGTAATTACAAAATTCATATTATGTGATAGTATTTTAAAGAAATAGTACAATAATCTGTCCATTTCACTCTTTTAATTAAGGATAATCTCTCTCTCTCTCTCTCTCTCTCTCTCTCTCTCTCTCTCTCTCTCTCTCTCTTTTGCCATACAGGATATGTATGTCATAGTGGTAACTCCCTCCATCTGTTTCGCTGGAAGCGACATTAGTATTTTCTGAGAGAACAGAGAAATAAACACACACTATCTCTCTCTCTTTACTGAGATGAAAGAATTTTTATGGTACTAGTATGTAAAATGATATTTTCTGTTAATAATAATAATACTAATAATAATAATAATATGGTAAGAGCATCAAGGAAATAGATACCCTAATCCAGACTGTAAGGATTGTATCTGGGGACATCAGGATGGAGTTTGGAATAGAAAAATGCGCCTTAGTCAACATACAAAAAGGCAAAGTAACGAGAACTGAAGGGATAAAGCTACCAGATGGGAGCAACATCAAACACATAGATGAGACAGGATACAAATTACCTGGGAATAATGGAAGGAGGGGATATAAAACACCAAGAGATGAAGGACACGATCGAAAAAGAATATATGCAGAGACTCAAGGCAATACTCAAGTCAAAACTCAACGCCGGAAATATGATAAAAGCCATAAACACATGCAGTGCCAGTAATCAGATACAGCGCAGGAATAGTGGAATGGACGAAGCAGAACTCCGCAGCATAGATCAGAAAACCAGGAAACATATGACAATACACAAAGCACTACACCCAAGAGCAAATACGGACAGACTATACATAACACGAAAGGAAGGAGGGAGAGGACTACTAAGTATAGAGGACTGCGTCAACATCGAAAACAGAGCACTGGGGCAATATCTGAAACCAGTGAAGACGAGTGGGCTAAAGAGTGCATGGGAAGAGGACTAATAAAAAGTAGACGAAGACCCAGAAATATACAGAGACAGGAGAAAGACAGAAAGAACAGAGGACTGGCACAACAAACCAATGCACGGACAATACATGAGACAGACTAAAGAACTAGCCAGCGATGACAATTGGCAATGGCTACAGAGGGGAGAGCTAAAGAAGGAAACTGAAGGAATGATAACAGCGGCACAAGATCAGGCCCTAAGAACCAGATATGTTCAAAGTACGATGACGGAAATAACATCTCTCCATATGTAGGAAGTGCAATACGAAAAGTGAAACCATAAACCACATAGCAAGTGAATGCCCGGCACTTGCACAGAACCAGTACAAAAAGAGGCATGATTCAGTGGCAAAGCCCTCCACTGGAGCCTGTGCAAGAAACATCAGCTACCTTGCAGTAATAAGTGGTACGAGCACCAACCTGAAGGAGTGATAGAAAACGATCAAGCAAAGATCCACTGGGACTATGGTATCAGAACGGATAGGGTGATACGTGCAAACAGACCAGACGTGACGTTGATTGACAAGGTCAAGAAGAAAGTATCACTCATTGATGTCGCAATACCATGGGACACCAGAGTTGAAGAGAAAGAGAGGGAAAAATTGGATAAGTATCAAGATCTGAAAATAGAAATAAGAAGGATAGGGATATGCCAGTGGAAATTCGTACCCATAATCATAGGAGCACTAGGCACGATCCCAAGATCCCTGAAAAGGAATCTAGAAAAACGAGAGCTGAAGTAGCTCCAGGACTCATGCAGAAGAGTGTGATCCTAGAAACGGCACACATAGTAAGAAGAGTGATGGACTCCTAAGGATTGGCAGGATGCAACCCGGAACCCCACACTATAAATACCACCCAGTCGAATTGGAGGACTGTGATAGAGCAAAAAAAAAAAAAAAAAAAAAAAAAAAAAAAAAAAATCAATAATAATAATAATAATAATAATAAGAGATGAAGGACACGATCAGGAAAGAATATATGCGAGAGAACTCAAGGACATACTCAAGTCAAAACTCAACGCCGGAAATATGATAAAAGCCATAACACATGGGCAGTGCCAGTAATCAGATACAACGCAGGAATAGTCGAATGGACGGAAGGCAGAACTTCGCAGTATAGATCCGAAACCAGGAAACATATGACAATACACAAAGCACTACACCCAAGAGCAAATACGGACAGACTATACATAACACGAAAGGAAGGAGGACACTACTAAGTATAGAGGACTGTGTCAACATCGAGAACAGAGCACTGGGGGCAATATCTGAAAACCAGTGAAGACGAGTGGGCTAAAGAGTGCATGGAAGCAAGGACTAATAAAAGTAGGCGAAGACCCAGAAATATACAGAGACAGGAGAAAGACAGACAGAACAGAGGACTGGCACAACAAACCAATGCACGGACAATACATGAGACAGACTAAAGAACTAGCCAGCGATGACACATGGCAATGGCTACAGAGGGGAGAGCTAAAAAAAGGAAACTGAAGGAATGATAACAGCGGCACAAGATCAGGCCCTAAGAACCAGATATGTTTAAAGAACGATAGACGGAAATAACATCTCTCCCATATGTAGGAAGTGCAATACGAAAAATGAAACCATAAACCACATAGCAAGTGAATGCCCGGCACTTGCACAGAACCAGTACAAAAAGAGGCATGATTCAGTAGCAAAAGCCCTCCACTGGAGCCTGTGCAAGAAACATCAGCTACCTTGCAGTAATAAGTGGTACGAGCACCAACCTGAAGGAGTGATAGAAAACGATCAAGCAAAGATCCACTGGGACTATGGTATCAGAACGGATAGGGTGATACGTGCAAACAGACCAGACGTGACGTTGATTGACAAAGTCAAGAAGAAAGTATCACTCATTGATGTCGCAATACCATGGGACACCAGAGTTGAAGAGAAAGAGAGGGAAAAAATGGATAAGTATCAAGATCTGAAAATAGAAATAAGAAGGATATGGGATATGCCAGTGAAAATCGTACCCATAATCATAGGAGCACTAGGCACGATCCCTAGATCCCTGAAAAGGAATCTAGAAAAACTAGAGGCTGAAGTAGCTCCAGGACTCATGCAGAAGAGTGTGATCCTAGAAACGGCACACATAGTAAGAAAAGTGATGGACTCCTAAGGAGGCAGGATGCAACCCGGAACCCCACACTATAAAAACCACCCAGTCGAATTGGAGGACTGTGATAGAGCAAAAAAAAAAAAATAAATAAATAAAAAATAATAATAATAATAAAACTGCAATTACAAAATTTGTATGTGGTAGTATTTTAAAGAGATAAAAATTACCTTTCCATTTCACTTACGTAAGGATAACTCCTCTCTCTTACTGTGATAAGAGAAATTTTATGGTAGATGCATGTGTTTATTAATAATTTCAAATAATAATAATAATAATAATAATATTTTGGAAGGAGACCCTCTTGTAGACATGTTTTGTTAAAAATGACTGCTGCTTCAGCACTATTAATCTTGTAAAGAGTCTTCTCTATCTTTCTGATGACGGCTTTCTCGTTGTTGCTTAGACTGGCGAGCAACGCACCAAAGGGCATGGTAAAATTCGGTTGAGTCATTTGATTTATTATTACTTATACAACTCTTCTATCTCTCTCTCTCTCGCTCTCTCATCTCTCTCTCTCTCTCTCTCTCTCTCTCTCTCTCTCTCTCTCTCTCTCTCTCCAACGCGACATTTCCTCCTGATCAACAGGACATTATCTAGCGATAACTGCTGAGGGACTGAATTCCAGTGGCGAGTCCATCTCCTTTTATCGTGGTGTTGCGAGCTCTTGAGTACGGTCAGAGCACCTCTCCATCAGGTCGGGTTTTCATTGGTTCCTGAGAAGTTGACTCATACGGCGGGCGTTTACGAGTCTTGCAGACCAAGGATGCCCTGGGATATACATCGGCATGATGACGATGCGCCTGTCAAAAAGGATTTCCTGCCACGCCCAGGAGGGCGCCATTAGGCAGCACGCCCTTGTAGTACACCACAGAAACATCACGAGAGACGACATCGTCAGAATATCAAGATCATCGGGAGAGCACCTGACCCACGACGTCTGCGTCTCCTAGAAGCGCTGCTCATCCTCGAAGAAAAACCTCCCCTTAATACCACCCAAGAAGCGTTCCTGATACCGACGTGTGTGAGGAGGACCAAACCCCTCCCCCCCAACGAAAGTACCAGCGCGCATAAAACAAACACCGGACATGAGAATAATACCAGGGGTGACTTCACTCAGGTAGAAGCCAATCAAGAGGCTCCCGGTGATACCCCCCACCTGAGAAGTTCTGCAAGACTCGTAAACGCCCGCAGTATGAGTCACCTTCTCAGGAACCAATGAAAACCCGACCTGCCGGAGAGGTGCTCTGACCGTACTCAAGAGCTCGCAACACCATGATAAAAGGAGATGGACTCGCCACTGGAATTCAGTCCCTCAGCAGTTATCGCTTGATAATGTCCTGTCGATCAGGAGGAAACGTCGCGTTGGAGAGAGAGAGAGAGAGAGAGAGAATTGTATAAGTAATAATAAATCAAATGATTCAACCGAATTTTACCATGCCCTTTGGTGCGTTGCTTGCCAGTCTAAGCAACAACGAGAAGGCCGTCATCAGAAAGATAGAGAAGACTCTTTACAAGATTAATAGTGCTGAAACAGCAGTCATTTTTAACAACAACAAAAAATAATAATAATAATAATAATAATAACTAACTTCAAATGAAAATTCTTCCCTTCTCTTTTTCTGTATCAATTTCCCTACCTTCTCCTAACTCCAGTGACGCTCGGAGCTGGGAAGCTGTGTAACAATGCCATACAACGGTCAACGAATTAATGGTTTTTATGCAATCTCTCTCTCTCTCTCTCTCTCTCTCACTGAGGAGATTCTTTTTATGGTACATGCATGTAATAAGTTTATTATTATTTTCAAATAATAATACTATATATGTGTAATAATACTATAAATGTAATTACAAAATTCATATGTGAGTATTTTAAATACAATAATCTTTCCATTTCACTCTTTTAAATACTGTAAGGACAATCTCTCTCTCTCTCTCTCTCTCTCTCTCTCTCTCTCTCTCTCTCTTGGCTGCAAGTGTTATAAGTACTATGTATGTACAGTGGGGCCTCGCTTAGTCGCGGATCAGCAATCACGGATTCAGTTAATCACGGGTTTTTCCTTGGATCACTTCTCAGTCTATATATCCTGGTATGAATCACAGCATCGCGGGCTTGTCGGTGGTAGGCTAAGCCTCGTCCGCTTCCGATAACCAACAAATGCATGAACTGATTCACATTATATTAACTGACAATAAAGGTAATAAAACCATTCTCACCTTATATATTATTGGCATATCTTCATAATATATAGCCTATTCATGGAATAACTCCACGTCATTGACATCAACTTGAAGTTGAGCGGCCAGCAGAAATGTAAAAATTGAGTTACACTTCACAGCACCTTTGTCATTCTTAACCTTTTAGAAATTTTAATAGTAGCAGTTTAATTACAGTAGTAATAACATTTAGGAAAACATAAATTTTCAATTCGAACTTCATTATTGTTTTGGTATAACGTAATCAACTTCTCTGAACACTGCAGTCATACAAACGAATAGATTATTGTATGTTGTTTGCAATTGGCGACGAAGCGCAAACGTAATAAAACCATTTTTACCTTATATATTATTGTCATATATTCATAATAAAATGCAAATCTTATATATTATTGGCATATCTTCATAATAAAAAGCCTTTTCAAGGAATAATTCCTTGGGGAATCCATTTTTCAAAAGACAAAAATACACTTTACATGTTTACAGTATACAATGAACAATGATTACTTCATTTTGATGTGATTACATTAATATTACAATATGGTTCTCTAAGCAGTACAGTAACTATTTTTTATCATAAATGTATATTCATTCACGAAAAAAATACATATGACCACCGTGACGTCACCGTTCTACAAAGTACCGATGTATTTTTACGTAAGTATCCTCTAAACTCTGTCATAAATCACTTTACTTACTTTTTTGTGAAGCCCAAATGCTACGTATATTCCGGAAAATTAACGAAATCGCGAATTTTATCATAGAGCAAGATTTGCTGGTTACTGTTTTCTTCTTCTTTTCATGACTAAATGCATTTTTAGAATAAAACTCATTCACAAATTTTCAAATACTATGAATATAAATAGCAAAATCTCTCTCTCTCTCTCTCTCTCTCTCTCTCTCTCTCATCACTTACAGAAAAAAAACTATAATACTGATCTATTATTATCGTAATAAAAGAACAAGATGGTCCCCGAAAGAATAAAAATGTGTTGCCATATTTTTATTCTTTCTGTGATTTACGAAACTGTGCTTCAATACAACTTCTATAGTTGACTGAATGATTATCACATAACAGTATACAAGAGAATATCTTATCACTATCCATGTTTCATTTCTTATCATCATAAAATATTTAAAATACAAATTTCATTGTTATTCTCGAGCTAAGATAGTCAACAGTACTCGTCCCAAGCTGCTCTCTCAAGCTATTCTCGTCCTAAGCTGCTATCTCAAGCTACTCTCATCACAAGCTGCTATCTCAAGCTACTCTCGTCACAAGCTGCTCTCTCTCTCTCTCTCTCTCTCTCTCTCTCTCTCTCTCTCTCTCAATGAAATATGAATTACTGTATCATAATATCATTCACTATCCATGTTTCATTTCTTATCATCATAAAATATTTAAAATACAAATTTCATTGTTATTCTCGAGCTAAGATAGTCAACAATACTCTAGGCCCAAGCAGCTCTCTCAAGCTATTCTCGTCCTAAGCTGCTATCTCAAGCTAGTCAAGTTACTCTCGTCACAAGCTGCTCTCTCTCTCTCTCTCAATGAAATATGAATTACTGTATCATAATATCATAAACTATTATGTACAAAGTTAATAATAATAATTCCATTAATAAATTTGTTTCTTTTAGCAACTAAATTGTTTTCCAAAATAATTCTTTCGGTAATAAACGTCCATCAGCTGATTCTAAACGTAAACAAAAGACAAAACTAGATTTTTATTGCTGTATTTTGCTGTTTATACATTAATATTATAGTTGGTGCTGTAATCATTACAGTAAATAAATTTTTTCATTATCATAAATATGTTCATTCACGAAATAGATATACTATGTACTTTTAGTTTGGTGCAGCAGCCAAATCATGAAAATAGGAAGGAATTGTTAGGTAATTATAATTTTGTTTGCTGATCTGATGCAGGGGAAATTGAAGACTGGAAAGAATAACTTTGAAACTGTCTTGAATTTAGTTTAAGGTGATAGTTGAAGAAATATTTGGTGCTTGAACTAAAGTAGGCAGTTATAAACATTGAAATAGTGGTCTTGGGTGGGTTAATTATTAAAGTAGGCGGTTTAATGCAATTTTCAGGGGGGGTACCAGGATAACACGGGTATTTACTTATCACGGGGGGTTCTAGGCCCTATCCCCCTGTGATTAACGAGGCCCTACTGTACGTATGTATATACCTTTAAGGGTACTAATGTTTAGGATTACTTTGAAATTATATTGATACAGTCTCTAAGATTAATACATTAATATATAATAATTTAAGGTAAATTTGATGTAGGATGTTACATAAGGTTTACATTTGGTGTTTCTGTTTCTTCCTTCTCTCTCTCTCTCTCTCTCTCTCTCTCTCTCTCTCTCTCTCTCTCTCTCTCTCTCTCTCTCATCTCTATCTCTCTCTCTCTCTCTCAGCAAAAAGAATGATATACAGACGAAAGCATAAATTGTTCATTCCTCTCCTTTTCCTTCCCTTCCTTTCTGGCAATAGATATGTGTATTTATGGGAGGGGAAATAAGTGTTGCCTACAGAAGTTCCTTTAAATCTATTGATATCGAAAGGAGTTAATCTCTCTCTCTCTCTCTCTCTCTCTCTCTCTCTCTCTCTCTCTCTCTCTCTCTCTCTGTTATTGGGTGTTTATATATTTCTAATGGTAAAATGTTTAAGATGACTTTGGAATTATATTAATAATACCAATTCAATGGTATCTTTGATGTAGGATGATATTTTAAGTATACATTTGGTATTTGAACTTTCAAGATAGGCAGATATGGGCATTTTTAGAAGGGAGGTCTAACTATTCCTGGGTTTGCACTATTTGTGGGGGTCCCTGGTACACATCCCCTGCGAATACGGGGAACACTGTAGTACCTACAGAGGAAATGGAGGAGCTCAGAGAGACTGTGGTGAAAAGCTAAGGCTAAAGTCTGATCAGGTTAACTGGCTTTAATTTAATCTCCAGAAGAGCCAGACTGAAGGTGAAGAAGCATATTCAACAATTTGAATTAGGCAACATAATCAATACAAAGACAAAGCTGAGGTTCAGTTAACAATTACAAATATAAAAACAGAAATCAGTCAATACATAAATCATATTCAGTCAGCCTTAAGAGACTGGAGTTAATGGATGAGGAAATAAAAATTCTAGACTGAGTGTACACAACAAAAGAGGGTTGGCTGATGATGACAGATTATTAGAAGAGGGCCTCATAGTATCACTTACCTATCTGGTCTCATTCAGGTCCAACTTATACTACAGCATGAGTATTCACAGGTATGGATTGTGGGAGAGATAATGAATTGGTGTACACAACTTCTCTTCCTTCATGAGCTGCACGCTAGCCAAAGCACTCGAATGAACCATGAGATAGCCGGATGGTTCCCGGTAGTAGTTACACAACTTAAGAAGACACAACAGGCCACAATAAAAAAAAGTGTCAAAAGACCTGTGTGTGAAACCCCTATTTAAATGAGGTAAAGGTAGCTGCCACGTTCATTATCTGTTGGACCATGAAATTCTTCTGGAAGGAGGGGAAAGGCCAGGCTCCCCTACCATCCTCGGTTTGTGGCAAGACAGCAGGTCATCTGAACTATTGAGGGACTCATTAGCTTTGATCAACTCCTGTAACCATAAGATAGTGATCTTGGATACCTCCTTATGATGGTAATTGCTACCTAGCAAAGAAAGATAAAGGAAAGGAGAACGCATTTTCGAGAAGTTCGGCAGCAAGGAGGCGTTAGCACATTGTGTTGGAGGTGCCTGTTATCATGATGGTTCTAGAATCAGCAGGAGTGTTGTGGAACTTGTCGGGCGCCGTTGTGACGTGAGAAACGCCGCGATTACTGATGCAATACCTCGTCTAGATTCATCTAAGAAGTTCCAGAAATCTCGGGAGCCTGTGACGTTCGCTGTAGGCTCCGCCCCCAGAGTGCCGTATAAATACGACGGTCATAGCAGCAGCAGCAGAGATCGTAAGAATGAGATCACCAGTTAGTCACAGAGAGATATCCTCAGTAAGAGCCACAGATCAGATTATCAGTGAGAGATCAGCAGCTGCAGAGATCATCCGAGAGAGATAAGAGAAAAAGGAACCGACGAAGGATCAGAAGAAGAGTTGGTTGGATACTGGTCTAGTCGTCTTCAGGAGTGGACGACCGTGTTATCCTGAAGTCGAGCAGACTTTAGAGAAGAAAAGGTCCTGCTAGAGGTTTTGGAGAGTTCCTGCCTTACAAGTAGACTATTTTCTGCAATACGGAGTCAAGATGACGTCTGCAATCACTGTTTTCCTTTTGAGAAGCCATCGCTTTGAATTGCCAAATTGACTAGCAAGTATTTGAATTGCCTCACTGTTCCCCCAGTTCATGCAGTGTAAGATTCTATCTTTTTATGTAAATAGGAGATACCGTTCTGCATCTTAAGATATAAATTCTGGGATGAGAGAGAGAGAGAGAGAGAGAGAGAGAGAGAGAGAGAGAGAGAGAGAGAGAGCCACCCTTCTGAGTGTCAAAGTGTAAAAATTGATGTGACTCTCCATTCTCTTGGCTGAGGCAAGGGCTTGAAGAAGACTGTTTTGAGGGCAATGGATATGTATAGACTTTAGGCCAAAGACAAAGCACTTAGACCTATGAGGTCATTCAGCGCTGAAACAGAAATTAACAGTTAGAAGGTCTGAAAACTTTAACAGAAGGAAAACTTCACAGTTGCACCATGAAACAATTGTTAGGAGAGGGTGAGGGCAAGATCCCTGTCCCATGACTGAGACAGGTTTGTACAGGGCTGTCCCAGGGTTTTGGACAAGTAACATTAGAACCCACTCAGGGTCATGAATACCACAGAGTACCTGACAGAGGAAACTGATTGGGGCAAAGTCTATGATATCCCATGGGTATTAAAACGCAACTTGCATTGCTGACCATGGGTCTAAGACCGAGGAGCATAAGATTGGAAACTTCCAATTCAGTCTGGTAGTAAATATATCAATTGTATCAGTTGTCTCCACAGGTTTAATACTCTCTCCACTACTGCTTGGTGAGGGAACCATTATGTCCCCATGGTCCGGTCCTGATGGCTCAATTGGTCTGCCACATTCATTTTGCCTGGGATGTACTTGGCACTATCCCCTGATTGTTGATGTACTAAACTGAACTGAATAGTATAGAATTTAGGCCAAAGGTAAACTGAACTGAGTATAGAATTTAGGCCAAGCACTGGGACCTATGAGGTCATTTTGCGCTGAAAAAGAAATTGACAGTAAAAGGTTTGAAAGGTGTAACAAGAGGAAAACCTTGCAGTTGCACTGTGAATCAATTGTTAGGAGAGGGTGGAAAGTAAGATGGAAGAAAGAGAATATGAGAGTAGGTACAGTAGAAGGAATGAAAGAGGTTGCAGCTAGGGGCCGAAGGCATACTGCTTAGAACCTAACGTTATGTCTACAGTTATGAGGTGCACTGACGGCCTATTATTACTTGCAACTAATGAGCTGGTTGTTCCTCCTCCTAGAAGAATCTGGTGACTTCCTTGCTGCCATGCTTTCCATGGATCTGAGAGCCATTCCCCCAGCTTTGGCAGCAATGGGGGAGGGAATGCCAATCTCAATGGGAGTTACCTCTTTTCTTGCCCCTACTTCTCTTCTAAGCTAACTCAGGTAGTTGGGACAAAAGGGCTGAGAGGTTTCTGCAACCTTTGCAGATTGAGCAGGGTCATGCCTTGTCTTCATCTGTGGGGGCTTTGATTGTGCATATTGTCCATGTTCAAGTTATTCCTGAGGAAGAGCCAACTCTCATGAGAAACCTGTCTTAGCATGAGGGAGAGGAACAAGTCCCCACCAGAGGATAATGTTGGCCCAAGAACAAGACTTTGTGGGTAACATATCTACTCAAGATATGATACGGAGAGCTGACAACAATAATACAGTATCTAGGTTGCTCCACTCCAAGGAGTTGAAGTTAAGGCCTTGCTTTAAAAATTTCTCTAAGGGGGCACTGTTTGTCAGTCTGCCAGTGCTGAGTCAAGGTGAGAGGCAAGTTGTCAGCATCCTCAGGAATATAACTCTTCTTCTGTCTGGAGAAGGGGGAGGCGGGGTTCCCCCCAGATCTACTGGTCGATCGACAGATCAGCAAGTTCACCTCTGCCAAAACACCACTGTTAAGTTCTCACCAGGTAACCTTACCAATGGTATCACTTCAAGGAAAGAACCTACTACTTACTCTGAAAGAGACCACTGGTAAAGCCAAAGCAGTGGGAGCTTCCCCAGGATTGTTAAGCTCATGAATGAGTGAAATGACATTGTAACCACTGCTCTAGGTCCAAGAGTAAAATTTTGGAAGGGGCAGTACCCTCCAAAATCTGTTGCTCCACTGGGTCATATTGGAGGGAGACTTCTGTCATAGGTACAGTGGTACCTCGAGATAAGAAATTAATCCGTTCCGAGGCGGCCTTTGTATCACGAGCTTTTCGTATCTTGAACCACATTTTACATGTAAAATGCCTAATCCGTTCCAAGCCCTACAAAAACACCCCAGTAAATTATATTTCCAGGCTTACAACACATGTTCTAGGGTTACAACGCTGATCCAATGGAAGAAATATGACTCCAAAAAGGCAAAATACTGTACATACTGTACTTGAGTAATATTCAACTGCATGTAATGTTCAACCCCATTTAGAACTGCATATATTAGGACTTTAGCATATGTCCCTTAGCAATAAGCCTAGCCTATGTTAGCAGTTGCTACTGTAGCCTAGTCTATGATTCTGACATCTAAACCTAAGAAGCTAAAAGCTTAGAATATGCCAATAAAATGTATAAATAATCAGTATGTACTAATTTCAAATAATTATTAATTAATCATTAACTATAATACACAAACAAACAAACAAAAAAAACCTTCCCACCTTTTGTTTACATTCAGCACTTACGAGTACCGAACGATTGCCAAGCAATCACTTTTCCTAGCACACAGTAAGCCATAAATTTTCATTATCTCTCTTCAACTTATGAAACTACCAAACAGTATAATAACATTCATTTCTATTCTTTATTCTATCTCTACCTAATGGAGATACCAAGTTACTGACAGCTATAATGAAACACATATGTAATATTAAAACAGAAGAAGAATTCTATGATAGCAGTCTGATTTATTTTATATTTTATGATATCTAATCCACAATTTTTTTTATTAAATATATTGCATGTACTCATTTCAAATAATTATTAAGTAACCATTAACTATAAAAAAAAAAAAAAACTTCCAAACTTCTGTTTACGTTCAGCACTTACAAGTACCGAACGATCGCCAAGCAACCACTTTCACCTAGCAAACACTACGTACAGTAATCAAATTTTCATTCTCTCTCTTCAACTACTGAAACTACCAAACAGTATGATCACCATTCATTTCTATTTTTATTCTATCTTTACCTAATGTTTTTTTTTATTAAATGTGTTGCATGAATAAGTTTTTCAATTTACAGCATCCTTTTACCAATAGAATACATAGAGCACAAGGGGTAGATGCTGACCAATAGTAGAGCAGGATCTTACGGGGTGACTAGCATCAGGAACCAATGGGAGAGCGGGAGGATGGTAGCGAGTTTACTCAGTTGGCGACGCGCGAGTTTTAAAATTGTTCTCGGTGGTCCGGGCGAATCTTGGGACTTACAGCAACAACCTTTCATAACTTGAACTATTTTCGTATGTAGAGCCAAAAAAATCTTTGTATTTGCTTTCGTATCTCGAGTTTTTCGTATGTTGAGGTACCACTGTATCTAAGATTTCTGTTCCCACTCCCACTCCTGCCCCAGATTGTGGGAGTGCACATACTGACAGGGATCACAAAGGATATTCCATTTGGAGGTCTTGGCAGGAGACTGGAAAACAAAAAGCGCAGGAGTGGGGAGAGGGAATGTCCCAATGTGGCACTCCTCTGTGGTGTGATGAGAGTCTTGTTGCAAGACCACCCCGATTGGGTAGGAGTTGAGCAACAACCTGGAAGGACTTAGCACAGGGTCTCTGTTAGATGAAGTGTCCTTCTCAGGCTTCCTCTTACCCTTCCCATGGTGGGGGAGACTATGCAGCACTATCAGGGCATGGGGAATCACAAGAATACTTGAAGTTCCTGCAAGAAATACAGTGAGTAGAGATCTGTTGCAATAGGGGACTTACAACAATTATAAGGTTGACTTGGCCATGATCTTCAAATTGGCATTGGTCTTGTCTGCTCTCCATTGTGACAAGCATAAAAACACACACAAAAACAGCACTTCAGGCCCAATAATTCACACAAAGGAAACAGCCACCACATGGAAAAACACAGAAGCAAAAAACATGTCTGAACTATATTAAAGCCGGAAGGACAATGGGTAGAGTTGGTTGGGTCAAAACGGGATCCCCCTCTCCAACTGGATACCACCTTTCTTTAGTCAGTACATGGCTGGTCCAGTGCATGTACGGGATGATACTCCAGATATGAAAGGCATAATGTTTGTATCCCCATAGGAACAAGTAAGCTTTAAATTGCTGCTGCAAATTCGAAAATAAGCCCAAGTAACAGTTCATGTGTTCCCCACTTGCTGGTAATAGTATATGAATATCAAGACAGCCTCCATAACCGCCACTTACCAGCATCTTCCCTTTTAACATTGGTAACATCTTTGCCGAGGATCTCTGCTGCTTCCAAGTGTCTTTCAGGATTCATCCCTGAGGTAAACTGGAACACAGCTGGCGCTGTCATGACGACTGACAATCCATGAGGGATAATGGCATGCTTAACCCTAATGACAGAAGACAAAACTGAAAATTAATTTATCTGAAAACATATACTATTCATGGTGTCAACATGGAGGTATAATTTTTCCATTATATGCGCATAAAAAATGTAAATCAAGCATGCAAAAAAATACATTGATTACGGTACCAAATTCAGCAATTTGGAAATGTATCAAAATCAAGATCCTTATTAGGGGTAGTAAACTGCCACATCTATCATATGTGCTTGTGAAAAAATACTCCGGCATTTCAGCTTATTTAGTTTAAAAATTTTCAAGAGTACATACAAGATTCCTTGGTTTAAAACCTACATAAGTGGAATCCACACAATTTTTTTTATAGTAGACAGCACTACATATTCAGCTCTTTTGATGAATGTTCATGGTTAAGGAGAATGCAAAGCATGATTTTACATATGATTTATAAGCCTTCTAAATGGGCCTTGGGTTATATTGTAGTTTCACTTGCATGCCTTTTCTATTTAGCAGTCGGCTGGTTTAGCAATGGAAATATAGCTTCTCCAGTATCGTTTACTGCCATGCAGCATGAATGACTAATAAACAGTAGTATGCCTAATTGCATCAGTCAGATAGTTATAATTCTGGTATTCACTTAATTTTTTTGTCAAGTTAATAAATTGAGCACACATTACATATACGTACTGTATGTAACCTATTCAGAACTTCCTATAATCAATAAACTGAACTATATTATACTCCCTTTAATTAATATTATTTAATAATAAATTTAACTATGTAAGCCATGCATTCACTCTTATAAATCAGTGATTCTATCTAGTCCTCGAGTATGGATAATAACCAACTCCAAAGGTACCCGCTACCAAGTTCCATAAAAAAGGGAAAAATTTTGTCCTTTAAATTTGTGTGATCATAAAAGAAATGCCAGTGCAGAAAGTATATACTATTAATGAAACCTTGGAATGTGCACTGCCAAACAGTGAAAAAGAAAAAAAAATTATCAGTACTAGAACAATGACATTTTTATGAAACACTCATCTATTAACATACTAATGCCTAGTACGTCCTCCATGACACTTCTTACACAATTTGATATGCTTTAGGATGAATTCAGTCAATATTTGGCAGAGCCTGGGATTGATGCTGTCCGACACCTATTTTCATACATGGGGGTGGGGGGGAAAGGGGGTAGGAGAGTAAAGGCCAGAAAATGAGAGAGAGGGAGAGAGAGAGAGAGAGAGAGAGAGAGAGAGAGAGAGAGAGAGAGAGAGAGAGAGAGAGAGAGAGAGAGAGTAGACCATGAAAATGAGAGAAGGAGAGAGAGGAGGAGAGAAGACAGAGAGAGAGAGAGACGAGAGAAGCAGAGAGAGAGAGAGAGAGAGAAGAAGAGATAGAGAGAGGAGAGAGAGAGAGAGAGAGAGAGAGAGAGAGAGAGAGAGAGAGAGAGGTCAGAAAACAATGATGCAGAGTGCATGAATGACTTTGACTGAAATTTTTTGTCTGAAATACATTTGGAATGCTTGAAATTTTGAAATGTCTGGTATAGTTTTGGGCACTATTAACCCTCTTATGCCGAAGCCCTAAAAATCAAAACCTCTCCCGTAGGCCGAGGCGGGTTTGTAGTGAGCGCGGAAGCGGAAAAAATAATTTTTTCTAAAAATCACAGCGCGCTTAGTTTTGAAGATTAATAGTTCATTTTTGGCTCCTTTTTTGTCAGTGCCTGAAGTTTAGTATGCAACCATCAGAAATGAAAAAAAATATCATTATCATATGTAAATAATGCGATATATGGTAGCGAAAAAAAAAATTATCCATAATTGTATTCAAATCGCGCTGTGCAGAAACTGTTAAAGCTAACGAGTTACTTTCTTTTTCATTGTATTGTACACTAAATTGCAATCATTTTGATATATAATATATTGTAAAAAGATAAAAGCAACACCGGAAAAATATTATCACAAAATGATGCACGAATTTGTAACGCGCGGATGTAAAAAATTTTTTTCAAAAATTCACCGTAAATCTAAATATTGTTCTAGAGACTTCCAATTTGTTTCAAAATGAAGAAAAATGATTGAATATTACGATACTGTAAGAGTTTTAGATTAGAATTGCAGATTTTGACCATTTCGGACGAGTTAAAGTTGACCGAATGTCAAAATTTTTATATATACATTTATTTATAGGCAAATATTTCGGAAATGAGAAAAGCTACAACCTTCAATTATTTTTTGTTGTATTCTTCATGATTTTGCACACATTTTCATATAAGAAACTCTATAAAATAGCTAATATGAAAAGGAGCAAATATTAGGAGAATGCGACGTACGTATTTTGGAGATTTTCGGCCGCAAATCGGCGCGCGGAGGGAAAGAAAGTTTTTTTTTTAAATTCACCATAATTCTAAATATAGTGTTAGACACTTCGAATTCTTTTCAAAATGAAGATAAATGACTGTATATTACTAGATTGTAAGAGTTTTAGCTTACAATTGCGTTTTTCAACTATTTCGGTGGAGTCAAATTTGACCGAATGTGGTTTTTTTCTATTTATCGTGATTTATATGCAAATATTTCAAAAAAAGAGAAAAGCTACAACCTTCAATCATTTTTAGTTGTATTCTACATGAAATTGCACACATTTTCATATATAAAACTTTATGTAACAGCTAATTTTAAATGGTGCAAACATTGCGACAATCGCACAAAAAAAATTCTGATTTTTTCGGAAGAGTTACCGCGCGGACGTAAGGAAAATGTTTTTTTTTTTCATAAATTCACCATAAATCAAAATATTGTGTTAGAGACTTCCAATTTGTTGCAAAATGAAGGTAAATGACTGAATATCACTAGAATATAAGAGTTTTAGCTTACAATTGCGTTTTTTTACCATTTCGGTAGAGTCAAAGTTGACCGAAAGTTTAAATTTTTGCACTTAACATTATTTAAATGAAAATATTTCAAAATTGATAATAGCTACGACCATGGGTTCATTTTAGTTGTATTGTGCATGAAATTGCACACATTTCCATATATAAAACTTTATGTAACGGCAAATTTAAAATGGTGCAAACATTAGGACAATCGCACGAAAAAATTTATCGGAAGAGTTACCGCGCGAGCGTAAGGAAAAAGTTTTTTCATAAATTCACCATAAATCGAAATATTGTGCTAGAGACGTCCAATTTGTTGCAAAATGAAGGAAAATGATTGAATATTACTAGAATATAAGAGATTTAGCTTACAATTCCGTTTCTCGACCATTTCGGTAGAGTCAAAGTTGACCGAAGGTTGAAATGTTTGCACTTATCGTTATTTATATGAAAATATTTCAAAACTGATAAAAGCTACAATCATGAGTATTTTTTTGTTGTATTCTACATGAAATTTCGCACATTTTCATATATAATACTCCATGTATCGGATAATTTAAAATGGTGCCAAAATTATGTCAAAGTGACGAAATAATTTTTGAGATGTGTCACTGATACTTTTTAGTGCGATAAGAAAGAAATTCGCGCTTGCGCGCCTGCGTAGCGATTGTAAACAAAACAACGCCTTGATCCGTGAACTCCCAGCATCCCCCAAGGCGCGTGATTCAAAAGTTTTTGGCTGGTAGGCCTATAAGTATTTTTCCGCGAATTTAAAAAAAAACTTTTTTGAGTCGACGTATGATACGTCCAATCGGCATACGGGAGACATTTTGACGACGTTTAATACGTCCAATCGGCGTAAGAGGGTTAATTTACCTCTGCTTGCTCTTTCTGATATTTTTAGCTCCATGATGTTTTGGCAATTCCTTCTATCGATTTCCATGCCTGAATTATCATGTAGTGTTCTCTTCTCCTTTCTAGACTACAGTGGTACCTCGAGATACAAAAGGCTCAACTTACGAAAAACTCGAGATATGAAAGCCAATGCGAAAAATTTAACGGCCCTACATACGAAAAGTTTTCAAGATACGAAAGGTTTCTGAAAGTCTGAGATTCGCCCGGATAACAATTTTGAAACTCGTGCCGCACGCCGCCATCTTAGTACTAGTAGACTCGCCACCATCCTCCTGCTCTCCCATTGGTTCCTGATGCTAGTCACCACCATGAAATCCTTCTCTCCTATTGGACAGCATCCCTCCCATCATGCATCTTATACGTATATGTGGTGGCGTACCTATCTCTGCCTCTTCGTACCAACCATCTTTATCGTATGCACACGGCATTCGTACGGTCCAACGATTTCGTTTAGTAACGTAAATTCGTTAGTGATTTTGTTGCAGTACTATTATCGTGTTGTGCGAAAACTCTATTGAGTAACTTATACGTAAATTACGTACAAGATAACGTAGTCATGGGTCCCAAGAAAGTTGAAATTCACGGAAAGAATCGCATCCTCTCTTTGGAGACAAAGATGGAGATCATCAAGAAGGACGAAGCTGGTATGCGATTGAGTGTGATCGCAAAGGAATACGGCCGTAATCCGTCGACAATAGGCACCATCCTTAAACAGAAGGATGCAATCAAAGCAGCTACACCGTTGAAGGGCATCACTATTTTGTCCAGCAAGAGGACCCATGTGCACGACGAGATGGAACGGCTGCTCCTCGTCTGGATAAAAGACAAAGAAATCGCTGGCGATACGGTAACGGAGACAGCAATCGCCCACAAGGCCAGTGCTATTTTCGGCGATTTGATTGCGCAGGCGGAAGATGATGGAGGGGAAGGGACTTCGACGCAAACCCCAGAGTTCAAGGCTTCGCATGGCTGGTTCGAGAAATTCCATAAACGGACTGGCATCCATTCGGTGGTGCGTCATGGGAAGGCTGCCAGCTCGGACACGAAAGCGGCCGAAGCATTCAAGAAAACTTTCGACGGGATGATGACCAAGGAAGGCTACAGTTCTCAGCAAGTCTTCAATTGTGATGAGACTGGCCTTTTTTGGAAATAAATGCCTCATCGGACGTACATCACAGAGGGAGAGAAGAAGCTACCCGGGCATAAGCCTATGAAAGACAGGCTTACGCTCGCACTTTGTTCAAACGCCAGTGGGGATTGCAAGGTGAAGCCCCTACTGGTCTATCATTCCGAGACTCCTCGAGCCTTCAAGGCCCACAAAGTGTTAAAGGAAAAGCTTCATGTGATGTGGAGGGATAATGCGAAAGCCTGGGTAATGAGACTTTTGTACATCGAGTGGGTAAATCTGTGTTTCGGCCTGACAGTGAAGAAATTTTTGGAAGAGAAGCGCCTCCCTCTGAAATGTCTGCTGGTGTTGGACAATGCCCCCACCCACCCTCCTGGCCTCGAGGAAGATATCCTAGCGGAGTATTCCTTCGTCAAGATTCTTTTTCTTCTGCCCAACACCACCCCTCTCCTCCAGCCCATGGACCAGCATGTGATATTGAACTTCAAGAAGTTGTACACGAAACATCTTTTCAAGAGATGTTTCGACATCACCGATACCACAAACCTCACCTTGCGTCAATTTTGGAAGGAGCATTTCCACATCGTCATTTGCATCCGACTCATCGACCAAGCTTGGCAGTAGGTTTTGAGGCGAACCTCGAATTCCTCGTGGAGGAAACTCTGGCCTGATGCTGTATCCGCCCGAGACTTCGAGGGATTCGACGTTGGCGAAGCTGGTGCTGCAGAGTCAGAAACAGTTGACGATCCCGAAACTGTTTTGGAACCAGATCTTGACGAAATCGTTGCACTCGGCATGTCCATGGGGCTGGTCGTCGACGAGGACGACATCAACGACCTTCTCGAGGAGCACCAAGAGGAGCTTACGACGGATGACCTGAAGGAGTTGGAGGCCATGCAACATAACGTTGTTTAAGAGGAGTTCTCTAGCAGCGGCAAGGAAGAGGAGGAGGAGCCTATGACAACGGCAGAAATTAAGGATGTTCTATCCGCTTTTCATAAAGTGCAATCGTTTATCAAAAAAAAAGACACCCCGAAAAGGCTCACACAGATCGTATGCTTGCGCAGTTCGATGACGTTTGCCTGAGTTGTTTCAGGAACATTGTGAAAAGTAGGCAGAAGCAATCTTCCTTGGATCATTATTTTTTAAAGAGGCCTTCAGCATTAGCAGGAGTAAGCAAAAAGGAAGAACCAAGTGATAAAAAACAGAAAGTTGATAGCAAAAAGGAAGAACCAAGTGATGAAAAACAGAACATTGAAAGTGGTGATGAAGTTGAAATTCTGTATATATATATATATATATATAGATATAATATAATAAAAAAAAAAAAAAAAAAAAAAAACTACGTAAAAGTAAAAAAAAAAAAAAAGTTAAAAATCAAGAAAATAAAAAAAAAAATTTAATTTTTAGTTTTTTGTAAAGTTAAGTGTTACAGTTTTGTTAATGTATTTCGTAAATTTTAGTTTAATAGTTTTCCTTAAATTTTGTTTATGTTTTCGTAAAGTTAAGTGTACGTACATACATACGTTATCTGCCGTTTGTCCTCCTCCTCCTCTGCCGCCACTTTCGGAGATACCCTCACTCGAAAGGTAAGCTTCCACATTTTATGTTACAGTAATAATATTTCTTGTACACTAATATACACTTTATTTACAGGTTTTGCATTTTTATTATTAAGTTACGTATTGAATGGTCCAAATTGTTGTAACATTTCATTGTTTATAGGTCAATTTAGCTTTATTATGAAATTTACTGGGGTGTTTTTGGAGGGCTTGGAACAGATTAGCCATTTTACGTGTAAAATGTGGTCCAAGATACGAAAACCTCATGATACAAAAGGCGCCTCGGAACAGATTAATTTCGTATCTCGAGGTACTACTGTATATCATTTTCAAAGTTGTGGTCTTTCCCAGTAGTCAATATCCTTAACTTCTTCTATTCTAGCTGTAAAAGCCTTTGTACACTCTATCATATTGCAATATTCAAGTGGACTACGAACATACATTTTATAAAGCATAATCATGTGTTTAGCTTTTCTTGTTTTGAAATGCTATAACAACATTCCCATTTTTGCTTTGCATTTTGCCAATAGAATTGCTCTTTGATCATTGCATAACATGGTCCTATTCAACATCACACCAAGGTCTTTAACTGCTTTCTTATTAGAAATTGTCTCGTTATTAGGTCCCTTATATGCATATGGCTGTCCTTCTCTATAACCATAATTTATTGATTCAAATTCATCAGAGTTAAATACCATCCCATTTACCTTTGCCCATTCATATACTTTGTTAAGGTCTATTTGTAGCGAGTTCATATCTTCATCAAAAGTAATTTCTCTACTTATTCTTGTGTCATCGGCAAAACTACTCACTACTGAGTCCTTAACATTACTGTCTATGTCTGCAATCTTAATAACAAACAGTAATGCAGCTAGCACTGTACCATGTGGCACACCGGATATTACCTTAGCTTCATCCAATTTCTCATCGTTTGCAGTAACTATCTATTTTCTGTTGTGTAAAAATTCTTTTATCCATCTTCCTACTTTGTCCACTATATTATGTTTTATAATTTTCTTTGCTAATATATTATGGTCTACCTGGTCAAAAGCTTTTGCAAAGTCTAGATAAACCACATCCATTTCTTTTCCATTTATCATATTTTTAAATATGTTCTCAAGGTGGACTAACAATTGGGTTTGTGTACCTTTTCCGGGTACAAAACTATGTTGTCCTATATTAAACAAATTATTTTTTATTAAATGTTTCATAATATTTTTCTTCACTAACCTTTCATACACATATGATGTTAGACTCACAGGCCTATAATTATTTGCCTCTAGTCTTGATCCACTTCTGAAAGTAGGGGTAATATATGCTAATTTATGCTCATCATAAATCTTGCCTGTATCTACACTTTGTCGTAATAATATTGCAAGGGGCTTTGTGATATTATGAATTACTTTCTCTAACAAAATGGCAGGGATTCCTTCACGCCCCAGCTGCCGATCCATTTTTAATTTCATTAATAGCCTGCACAATATCGGCTTCATTAATATCTATGTCTGATATTCACTATTTTCATCCCTTATTTCTGTATCACTATCTTCATTATCAATTCTTGGGGTAAATTCTCTCTTATATCTTTCTGCTAATATGTTGCATATTTCCTTTTTTTTCATGCATCAATATCCCTTCATTTCTTAAAGGGCCCAGTTTTATTCTTCTTTTATTCCTCTTTCTGCATATGAGTACAATACTTTGGGGTTTTGCTTGATATTTTCTAGGGCCTTTTCTTCTAAGTCCCATTTTTCATTTTCTTTTGATTGTATAATCTTTTGTTCTGCATTTTCTTTCTTACTTTTTAGTTCGATCACTTTCCATGCATTCTTTTCTTTTGCAAGACAATATCCTTCTGTCTCTTGGTATGCATGACTGATGTTTACTTTTCTTTTTCGGTTTATATTTATCCACTATTACTCTAATATTTTGTATGATACATCCGTGTTTACCTGTATATCATCACTTACGAATGTTATCCCAATCTTTGTTTAATTCTTCATTTATTTCTGACCATTTTATATTTTTACTGTAGAAATTGTATTTTCCATATCCTTCCCACTTTTTCATCTCTTGCTTATCTGTTTCCACTTGCTTTGGGAATGGACTGTTAATTCTATGACAGTATGGTCTGAAATACTCGCATTACAAACTATTACTTCTTTAACATAATTCACCTTGTTCACAAATAGTAGGTCTAAAGTATTTTCCTTTCTTGTTGGCAGATGATTTATTTGTTGAATGTTGTATTCTAGTAGCATATCTAATAGCTTTTCGAATTGCCTCTTATCTTCTGCACTAATATTACTCTCTTTTTTATATGTACAAATACAACCACAATCTCCTATTCAAGAGAGAAAGAGAGAGAGGGGGGTTTGGGGGGTAGAGTTATCAAATAATTATGGCAAAAACCTCAAATACCTATTCTTACATGTAAAGGCAAACTAATTAATTTTACATACTTATATGAATACAAAATGCTTTAAAAATATCACACTACCGTACAATTTAAAATGCTGAAACTCTAGAGAGTTCTAAAAGCATCAACTTGTAACCGATGTTCAAGTTCTAATACCATCAATCTGTAACCTGTAAAGCGCAGAGCTACAGTGGAAGAATACCAAACATGCAAAAACAGGAAGGCTTGTGTGCCAGTCCATGATGATTTCCTAAATAGTATACGTAATTTGTTTTTCTTGAAATTTTTCTTCTTTCCAGTAACCTCAAATTCCAAGATTTTGAGTCTCCAGATAAACCTGCTTTACTATAATGTTATAAAGGTTATGTCTTTGTTGAAAAACTATGCATTGTCCTTTGTTTAGTGTATGACCTCTGCTGGTTTCATAAAATCCATATACGTACTAGCAATACTTCAGAACCAGGGGCTCTGGAAATCTGGTGGTGCAACTGAAAAATTTTTGATTTGTCAACAGACATCATATGAGGCACTTACTCATAATCTACAGGATGGAAATTTTTCACATTTCCAGCAATTGGATATGACATTCCATGGCACAAGTGAACTCCAGCATTGCCAAAACCAACTCCAGCGAATGTACTTGCAAGATGCATTTTAGATCGGGCTTCTAAGTCATCAGGATTGTACACAGATCTGAAAAATGAAAAAATATATTTAAGCTAATTGAAATAAGTCATTACAAGAAAGTTTTTTTTTTTCTAACACTATTAGAATTGGAATAATTTACATTAAAACCAATCAGGAGCAAAATAATGCAGAAAAAAGCAACCTCACAATTAAAAAATAATTTTAATCTTAGATTTTAACAATCATCTTTTGAATTTATCCTATGATAATCAGTTATTGTAACTGTTATAGGCAACAGTTTTTAATGAACTTGAAAGGTGCAAATGATATTACTCAAAGATGTGGGTAACTGAACAATACAGGATGTAAATTCTTGACCAGAAAAATGTCTCAATAATGAGGTAAATAAACCCTTTACAATGGAACCTCTACATACAAAAGTCCCTATGTACAAAAAATTCAGGTTACGAAAGCAAAGACGAAGATATTTTTTGCTTCTGTGTACGAAAATAATTCAGGTTGCGAAAGGGTAAAGTCCGAGATTTGCCCGGGCCGCCGAGAACAATTTTAAAACTGGTGCGCCGCCAACTCAGTAGACTCGCCACCATCCTCCTGCTCTCCCATTGGTTCCTGATGCTAGTCACGGCCATGAAATCCTTCTCTCCTATTGGCCAGTGTCCCTCCCATCATGCATCTACTATGTACACGTGGTGGCGTGGCTCGGCCACTCGGTACCAGCATTGTTATAGTACACACGCGGTATTCGTTTTCGGGATCGTCAATGTGTACGTAATATTTAAAAAAAAGTGACCAAGATCTCTCACATGGGATAAGTGATCAAGGTCTCTCTCATGGGATAACTGGAAACTTTGCAAGGTTGGTAGAATCTCCACTCCCTGCTGAACAGAGGGTGTAGACCAATCATTTACAACATGCATACCAGTATGTATACGTATAATCAAGGCACTTCAGTTTATGTTGAAGGTCAGCAGCCGAACATTCAGTACCCAAATCAGTTGCAGAGAGAGCATTTGGTTGAACAGGGTTTTGATGGACATCAGGGCCAACAGTCATGAGGTGCAAAAAAAAGAACCAAGTGATAAAAAACAGAAAGTAGAAATTCTGTAAAAAAAAAAAAAAAAAAAAAAAACACACACACACCTACGCAAAGTAAAAAAAGAAAAAAAAAAAAGTAAAAAAAAAAGTTAAAAATCAAAAAGAGAGAGAGAAAAAAAAAACGGCAGAAATTAAAACCGCTTTTCATAAAGTGCAATCATTTGTAGAAGACACCTCCCGAAAAGGCTCACACAGGAACATTGTGAAAAGTAGGCAGAAGCAATCTTCCTTGGATAGTTACGTATGTAGTACGTATATATTTTTTAAAGTGTACATACGTACATATGTACAAAAGAAAAAAGATACGAAAACCTTCATGATACGAAGGGCGCCTCGGAACGGATTAATTTCGTATCTTGAGGTACTACTGTATTTGGTAACATATGCTCCACTCCTTGGCAAGGAGGGGTTGGAAGTAATACAAAGCCTGGTGTCTTGGTTCGTTATTGGACAGTCAAAGTTTCTCTTTGGTTCCCTATACAATGGTTCTCCCATATATCATTGTACGTCACTCAGGTTCTGAGTGGTTAGATATCAATTTATCTAGCTTCTCAATGGGCTTCAGTCCTTTCCCAGAAATCATTTCTTCTGGGAGCTGGACTGGTGGGTAGGCCCCCAGCCAGTCTAGGATGTCTTGTACCTCCCTCCAAGTATGAGTGTATCCTATTGTTAAGACCGAAGGTTTGTTTGCGTATGAACAAATAACAAATTTTCAAAGACAATTTGTATTTTTCATAGATACAAACCTGAGGTCTTAATAATAGGATACACTCATACTTGGAGGGAGGTACAAGACATCCTAGACTGGCTGGGGGCCTACCCACCAGTCCAGCTCCCAGAAGAAATGATTTCTGGAAAAGGACTGAAGCCCATTGAGAAGCTAGATAAATTGATATCTAACCACTCAGAACCTGAGTGACGTACAATGATATATGGGAGAACCATTGTATAGGGAACCAAAGAGAAACTTTGACTGGCCAATAACAAACCAAGACACCAGGCTTTGTATTACTTCCAACCCCTCCTTGCCAAGGAGTGGAGCATATGTAACCAAATACAGTAGTACCTCGAGATACGAAATTAATCCGTTCCGAGGCGCCCTTCGTATCATGAGGTTTTCGTATCTTTTTTCTTTTGTACATATGTACGTATGTACACTTTAAAAAATATATACGTACTACATACGTAACTATCCAAGGAAGATTGCTTCTGCCTACTTTTCACAATGTTCCTGTGTGAGCCTTTTCGGGGGGTGTCTTCTACAAATGATTGCACTTTATGAAAAGCGGTTTTAATTTCTGCCGTTTTTTTTCTCTCTTTTTGATTTTTTTTTTTTTACAGAATTTCTACTTTCTGTTTTTTATCACTTGGTTCTTTTTTTTGCACCTCATGACTGTTGACCCTGGTGTCCATCAAAACCCTGTTCAACCAAATGCTCTCTCTGCAACTGATTTGGGTACTGAATGTTCGACTGCTGACCTTCAACATAAACTGAAGTGCCTTGATTATACGTATACATACTGGTATGCATGTTGTAAATGATTGGTCTACACCCTCTGTTCAGCAGGGAGTGGAGATTCTACCAACCTTGCAAAGTTTCCAGTTATCCCATGAGAGAGACCTTGATCACTTATCCCATGTGAGAGATCTTGGTATCTTTTTTTTTTTTTTAAATATTACGTACACATTGACGATCCTGAAAACGAATACTGCGTGCGTACTATAACAATGCTGGTACCGAGTGGCCGAGCCACGCCACCACGTGTACATGGTAGATGCATGATGGGAGGGACGCTGGCCAATAGGAGAGAAGGATTTCATGGCCATGACTAGCATCAGGAACCAATGGGAGAGCAGGAGGATGGTGGCGAGTCTACTAGTACTAAGATGGCGGCGTGTGGCGCGATTTTCAAAATTGTTATCCAGGCGAATCTCGGACTTTCAGAAACCTTTCGTATCTTGAAAACTTTTCGTATGTAGAGCCGTTAAATTTTTCGTATTGGCTTTCATATCTCAAGTTTTTCGTATGTTGAGCCTTTCGTATGTCGAGGTACCACTGTAGCTGGTAAGATATTTGTATATTACACGACCACACTATCAGACTATCAGTATGACTACCTTACTCACCTGTATCAGACCAGTACAGCGAATGAAGTGTCTATTCCTTAAACCACCCGAAGGAAGAAGGAAAGGTACAAGAGAAAGAAGGAGACCAGCCAACTCACTCATTCTCTCATCCACACAATCATCTTTGGTAAAATACAAAGGTGCCCCATTAAGGGCAACTATGAGTTATACAACCTGTTGGGCAGCCACCACAGGACCCAGGGAAAACATGTCTGCAGATCTGTGGGCAACATCCTTAAGATAGAAGGGGGTGAATGTGGATTGGCATAACCAAGTACCAGCCCTCAGCACTCTATGTACAGCCAAGTTCTTTTTGAAAGCCAGAGAGGGACCAATAAACCTAACACCATGCGCTCTAGCCTGCACAGACGTGGTGGTGGAATCGCCAAGAGTCAATTATGCCTGTCTGATGGCTTCCCGTATCCAAAAAGAGATAGTATTCTTAGACACTTCTTTCTTTGTAAGGCCTGCGCTAACAAAAAGTCTGTGGCAGCCTGGTCTAAGGTGCCGAATCCTTCTAAGATAGCAACACATGGCCTGGACAGGGCACAATAAGGGCTCTTGAGCATCACCACCCACAAAGTCATTCAGTGATGGAATGGAAAACGAAGTGAACCTGTCATCATGCACAGAAGGATTTTGGGTCTTGGCCACAAATTCCGGGACAAATTCGAAGGACATCGACCCCCAACCCCTGGTGTGCTTCACTTCATAGCTCGGACAGTGGAGCTCTCCTACCCTCTTGGAAGATGCCAAGGCCAGAAAGAAAACTGTCTTGAGCGTCAGGTTCCTGTCAGATGAGCGACGCAAGGGCTCATATGGACTCTTAGTGAAGCTCTTAAGAACCAAGGAAACATCCCACTTCGGAGGCTTGAGCTCTCTAGGAGAACTCGACTGCTCAAACCCCTTAACCCTTAAACACCGAGCCGCTATTTCCCAAAGTGTCTCTCGTATGCCGGCGGCGTTTGGGAGTTAGCGCTGAAGCGGAAATTTTTTTTTTTTTTAAATCACAGCACGCTTAGTTTTTAGGATTAAGAGTTCATTTTTGGCTCCTTTTTTTGTCGTTGCCTGAAGTTTAGCATGCAACCATCAGAAATAAAAAAAAATATCATTATCATATATAAATATTGGAATATATGACAGCTCAAAAAAAAATTTCTTATGAAATTATATACAAATCACACTGCGAGCGAAACTGTTAAAGCTAATGAGTTCATTTTTTTTGTATTGCACACTAAATTGTGATGATTTTGGTATATAACAAATTGTAAAATTATCAAAGCAACGCAGAGAAAATATTATCACAAAATGATGCATGAATTCGTAACGCGTGGACGTAAAAAAGTTTTTTTCAAAAATTCACCATAAATCGAAATATTGTGCTAGAGACTTCCCGTTTATTGCAATATGAAGGTAATTGATTGAATATTACTAGAATGTAAGAGTTTTAGCTTAAAATTGCAGTTTTCCAACCATTTCAGTCGAGTTAAATTTGACTGAAGGTAAAATTTTTTCTATTTATCGTGATTTATATGAAAATATTTCAAACTGATAAAAGCTACAACCATGAGTTATTTTTTTTGTATTCTACATGAAATTGTACACATTTTCATGTTAACACTTTATGTAAGACCTAATATAAAACAGTGCGAAAATTACGATAAGGTGACTCAAGCATTTCTGAGATTTTCGGCCGAGTTACCGCGCGCGGAGGGAAGGTGTCTGTTCTTATGCCATTCATATGGCACACCCGGCACCGTTTCTGCCTGCGCCCTTCTAGGAGCTCCAGTGTGTGATCCCCTGGCTGCAGCCGACACACAGGGTCCACTATCCGACGAGAAGTCGGAATCTAAGAGCGGGCAGCATCATCAAGGGCGTCGGCAGTAGCCGCAGGAGCAGGACGACCGAGGTTAGTCCTCCAAACATCTGCCTTTTCCTCTTTGGGCAGATCTAGAGCTTGGGGCTGGGGGGCGGTGATGGAAGGCCACTCATCGGGATTGAAGTTTATGAGGGCATTCCCAGCCACCTCGAGAAACTGCATGTGGGACAACTTCCGGGGGTCGGAATTCTACTCACAGTAGAGGATGTAGGCATTCTGGAGGGCCGAATGAAGTATGTATTTGAGGAGCTTCTGTGTCCGCCATCTGGTTCTCCTGGCGAAGGGATAATACTGGATGAGTTGATCAAAGAGATCAACTCCTCCCATGTGCCTGTTGTAGTGCCCAATGACAGTAGGCCACTGGACACAAAACTCCTCATACGTAACTCGGCCCTGCCGACGTGTCTTCTTCCGCTGCACGATCTCTTCTTGGATGGGCTCATGACTAGTCGTAATCATGGGCACGAGTCAGACCCCCTTCCAACAGATGATGAAGACATCTCCCTTCTGCTGCCACTCTGTCTCTCCTCTTGCCAGATGTTGCGGCTGGCTAATGAACCTCTTGAGGACATTCGGGGCCCCACGCACCAACCGAAGGGTACCACTGACGTGCACACCTGCTTCATACAGTTCCTGGTCCAGGGATACTGAGTTATAATAATTATCCATAAACAGGTGGTATCCCTGGTAATGGAAATGATCCACAAGACTGAAGACAGTGTCACGCAGCGTGAAGAAGACCCTGGAATACACTGAGAAGTCCAAGATGTATCCAGTGTTGGACTCCGTAATAAAAAATAATTTTACACCATATTTCTTTGGCTTCTTGGAGTTGTACACTTTTATACTGAGACGTCCTTTGTAAGGCATCATCCCCTCATCCAAATAAAGGTTCTTGGCAGGAACCACAAGAAACTGGCACCATTCACAAATGTACTCCAACACTAGGTGGACTAAGATGAGGCGGTCAGGGTTATTTCGGGGTATGGCCCTTCGGTTGAAGGCGTTGAAATACCTGTCCAACGCCAGGAAACTATCACGGGCCATAATGCCGGGCAAATTCGACGTACTTGAAAAAAAATCCCGCCTCCAATATTGCCTGACGTTGGCAGCAGGCATTCCCCCCAAAAAAATGTGGAGCTCCAAAACATGCGCCATGTCAGTGAGGTTGCAGCCCCACCAGTGATACGACAACATCGTCAGCAGTTTGTCACAGCAGTACCGAGCATAATCTGTCGTCTCTGCAACCAGGTATACCAGCAATGCCCGCGTCAGGAACAGCTGAATGAACCCCAGTGCAGTGAGAGGAACAGGTACGGTCAGTCCAGGTGCTGCCGTGAATGGGTGCATGTTAAGTGGGGTGGGGTCCTCCAACCACCCCTCATCGCTTTCGGACGAATGGCCTTCACCTAGGCTGGGGCAACGTTGCGACCTTTTACTCAGGCTCAGGCACAGCTTTGCACCCACAACTGGCCCATCTCCCTCGCTTTCACCCTCGTTATCTGTATCGTCCCCAACAACAAAAGTCGGCGACTCCTCCTCCTCCTCACTCTCCCTCATACACACTAAAACCACTAAATTCGAGCTCACTTTCAGGCTGTGGCTCCCATACGGACATTGGGGGCAAATATTCGTCATCACTTACATCGGGCTAATGTCTTCGTCACTAGATGACCAACTGCCATCAAAATGAGGACTTTCGAGCTGCTCTCGATCGAGCTACAACAAGTACTCATCAATGTCCTTTTGTTGGAGGCCTCCCAAATGTTTACGAATGCCCCTCAGGACACCCGATGCTTCCTAAGGGTCATAAAAGGCACACTATGTGGTCCTTGGACACTTTTGGCCACACGTGGCCGCACAACACGGCATTGGAAAGCTGGGTCACCTTGGGTGCTTGGTCCATCTCCAGCATCCTAGTCCAAAACTCGCCTCACACGATCACTACCGACGGGTAATACGCGCCTTTCACACTCCTGACGACGTTGGGACATCTCTGAACGTCTTGTTATGTAACAAATACTTTAACACTCGCAAGAGTTCTGCAAAACACGAATGCGGCAAGAGATCGCTCTCCGACGATGCGTCACTGATGCTTGCTGGTGCGAGCAGAAAGCGCTTCGCCCTTGCGCGCCTGGGTAACGCTTGTAAACAAAACAACAGCTTGATCTGTGAACTCCCAGCATCCCTCAAGGCGCGTGATTTCAAATTTTCCGCAAACTAGGCCTATAACTATTTTTCAGCGAATATTTAAAAAACTTTTTGTAGTCGACGTATCGTAGCGGTAAAACCAGGCGGCGGCGTCACGATCCTCTGTACACCCGGCAGCGGCGCCTGCACAGCAGCTGTCGGGGTCACCATCGACACATGTTGAGTATACAGGTAATGACAGACTTACGACCTATGCAACATACGTCTGATCGACTTTACGAGTATTATTTTAACCCTTTTCGGCAGAACGTGCATACGAACGTACGATACTTTTTCCTGCAGCATCTGCGCATCTCTCGGGTCCCGCGCTCACTCAGTGTTGCCTGTAGCTCCGTACTGAACGCATCTCTCGCTCTGCTGTGTTCATTTTTCAATAACTTTGTGTTAATTTTGATCATTTTTGAAATGTCTGCCAAGAGGAAACTGTGTTTATCTACTCCTCAACATGCCAAGAAGGAAAGGAAGGCCATTGACTTGGACACAAAAATGACAGTGATTAAGCAGTTCGAAGGAGGGAAGAAAGTGAATGTGATCGCACGTGATATGAAGTTATCTCATTCTACTGTGTCCACGATTCTTAAGGATAGGGAAAGGATTCGTGATGCTGTGAAAGGTTCTGCACCCATACGATCGACAGTGATTACGAAACAACGCACTGGCCCCATCCATGAAATGGAAAAATTATTGCATGTTTGGATGGAAGATCAAATCCAAAAAAGGACACCGTTAAGCCTTTTTACTGTGCAGATGAAGGCTAGAAGTCTGTTTCAGACTTTGAAGGAACGTGCTGGAGTAGAGTATAAGCAAGAATTTTTGGCAAGCGTTGGCTGGTTCAAGAGGTTCAAAAAACGATTCCAGCTGCATAGTGTTCGAGTGACTGGAGAAGCAGCGAGTGCGGATGAGGAAGGAGCTAGCAAGTTTGTCGACAGTCTCGATGAAATGATTACGGATGAGGAATATCTTCCAGAACAAATATTTAATGTTGATGAAACAGGTTTGTTCTGGAAACGAATGCCAGAATGCACTTACATCCATAAGGAAGCCAGTAGCATGCCAGGATTTAAAGCTTTTAAGGATAGGCTGACTCTACTGCTTGGTGGGAATGTCGCGGGGTTCAAGCTGAAACCCTTTTTAATTTATCATTCAGAAAACCCACGAGCGTTCAAGAATGTAAGCAAGTACACTTTGCCTGTCTACTTTTGCTCTAACCGTAAGGCATGGATGACGCAGACACTTTTTGAAGACTGGTTTGTCAACTGTTTCATTCCTCAAGTGCGTGAATACTGCCTAGAGAAAGGAATTCCTTTCAATATTTTACTGCTGCTCGATAATGCACCTGGACATCCACCTCACTTAGCTGATCTGAATCCTGATGTGAAGAAAGTGGTTTTTTTGCCACCAAACACCACTCCAATTCTTCAACCTATGGACCAAGGTTCGATTGCAACATTTAAGGCAAACTATTTAGGAATCACCTTTGCGCAAGCCATAGCTGCTCTAGATGCCGACCCAGAACTATCCCTACGAGAATTTTGGAAACGCTACAATATTCTGTATGCTATCAAGAATGTGTCTTCTGCCTGGGAGACTGTGACGGAGAAGTGTATGAATGGCATATGGAAGAAGTGCGTTAAACGTTATGTGAATGATTTTGATGGATTTGACAGTGAACAAGAACTTGATGTGATACAGGGAAAAATAGTGAAACTGTCAAAAGAGCTTTCCTTGGATTGTGAAATAGAAGATATTGAGGATTTGCTAGACCACGCTTCCGAAGAACTTACAAATGAAGAGCTGATTGAATTGGAAGAAGAACGAGTGGCGGAGGGAAGAAAGGAGAGAAGCGGAGGATGAAGAGTTGCCAGAAAGGAAATTTATCGCCAAGGGATTATCAGAAGGATTAGCTCAACTGAATAAACTCCTTGCACATTTCGAAGAAATGGACCCAAATTATGAAAGGTTTGCAAAGATTGAACGGATGGCACACGATTTGTTTCGTCCGTATCGTGAAATTTACGAGGAGAAAAAGAAACAAACAATCCAGACGAAACTCACCATGTTTGTGAAACGAACAACTCCTCCCGCCACCCTGACCGTCGCTTCAGCTGATGAAGCCAACGACCTCCAGCCAAGCACCAGCGATGCCAGCAGTCATTAATTTTATTATATTTTCCTGTACTACATACTAGTTTTCAATTGTATTTTTGAATATTTTCTATTTTTTGCACCTGTATTTTGTATTTTTCAACATTAAACAAATTGTACTGTAGCATCCAGTGTTTAAGGGGACCGTCCGCTATGGCGGATGACATGTCAACTTGAAAAAATAAAAAATCGAGTTATTACTTGTATCTATGCAGAAACATGCCGTGCATGCTTTCCAGAAGTTTCAGCCAATTATTTTCACAAATAATGAAGATATAGCGGTTTTTAAATGATGACGTCATTGTAACTGCGTCGTCTGTATGACTTGAGTTTGACAGAATCGTTTTTGCGTGTTTATTTTTGCATATATACAGCAATTTTTTAAAGATTTTTTTCGAAATTCTCATACATCTGGCAGCAATGAAAGGTACTGTGACACTGAGTGAGAAGCGAGCTGCTCAGAGCGGTTATTTATAGGCGAGACTCGGAGAATGACTCAGTTACGCCACAGACGTCAAAGCAGTTACACGCACGTAGGCACTTGCGTTTGGTTACTAGCTATTTACGTTGTTTTTATAAATTCTTAGTGAACTTATAGCAATGCTGAAGTTACCTAAGATCAAGAAGGCTACTCAGCAACTATGGCTAGCAAAATTAGCGAAGGCCAGGAGTGTGCTGAAAGAAAACACGAAAATTAATTGTTTTCAGCTGCCCTCATTGTCTCATGTCTCGCCGTCAACTTCATTATCTGGTGTCACGCTGAGGGTATTAACACCACTTTTAGGGGTAGGACCACGATCCTTGATGTAGAAATCAACAATAAAAGTACAAAAAAAGTAATTATAATAATGTTGTTTTGACTTTTATAAGAAAAAAGCAAAAATTTACATAGCAAATCTTTGGGAGCTCATAACTCAAAAACATACTTATGCGCATGTCGGTAACCATTACTCGGTTATTTATTATCCAATTTTAGAGAGAAAGATATCATTGGAAAGAGGAATAAAAATCCCATAATTCTGTGTGACAGAATTTTGATATCTTTTTTTTCTTTTTTTTTTTAAATTTTTTGAGTGTCTAGACTAAAAAAAAAAAAAAAAAAAAAATTCATAAAAAATAAAAAAATAAAAAAATTAAAATTCTGTCACACAGAATTGTTCCGTATATAAAGAAGTTTTTATGGTATGATTTTCAATACATCTGATGTCATATTAGCGGAGAAAACTCTACCAATTTTTTTTTTAATCATGATTTTTGCTAATAAAACGAAAAGTTTTTGATCAAATGACTTGAAATTTTTATATGATGAAGGTATTATATATATCTAAAACATATATGAAAATTATGTATTTTGCATAATAAATAAAAAAAATAGACATCATAGCGGACGGTCCCCTTAAATTAAACCTGACAAAAGTAACAACAGGAAACAGTATGATGCATAAAGAAACGGGTTTGCTATGAACTTAACAAACGTAACAATACATAAGACGCAATGTCGTGTACGTAGAGAGACGATACAAATGGTATAAAAATTCCAAGAAATCATAACTAAAAAAAGGATGAATTTTTATATGAGCATGACAAACGAAGTTCCTCTCTCTCTCTCTCTCTCTCTCTCTCTCTTCAGTGAAAGCCTCGATTCGATAGAATTTTTTCCACGTAATCATAGGCGTACAAGGTGAAGTTCATTTAGGAGGGCAACACCTAATTTGCCCGAATTTTCATTATGAAACAGTATGATGCGTGGAGAAACAGTTTGGACAAATGTTTGGCGAATGTAACAGTACGTAGAGAGACGTTACAAATGGTATAAAAAATTCCAAGAAATCATAACTAGGAAATACAATAAGTAAATTAACTAAAAAAAAAAAAAAAAAAAAAAAAAAGGATGAATTTTTATATGAACGTGACAACCGAAGCATTATGAAACAGTATGATGCGAGGAGAAATAGTTTGGACAAACGTTTGGCGAATGTAACAGCAAGGAGTAGTAATGTCGTGTAGAGAGACGATATAAATGGTATAAAAATAATCATAACTAGGAAATACGTACAATGAAACTAAAGAAAAGGTTGAACCTACAAACGTAGCAATATGAAACAGTGTGATGTGTGGAGAACGGGTACGTCTGACGACTTTGACAAACGTTAACAGTAAGGCGTAGTAATGTACACGTCATTACTACGCCTTACTGTTAACGTTTGTCAAAGTCGTCAGACGTACCCGTTCTCCACACATCACACTGTTTCATATTGCTACGTTTGTAGGTTCAACCTTTTCTTTAGTTAATTTATTTTGCTATCTTTGTTTTCTTTAGACTTCATTGTATTTCCTAGTTATAATTATTTTTATATTTTTATACATAGGTGTGAGATGTTACACATGCTACAAAAATGTAAAGAAATCATAACTAGGAAATATAATACACATTCTAAATAAAAAGACAGCAAAATAAATTAGCTAAAGAAGGGGTTGAATTTTTACATACGTATATGAACTTGTGAAAGGGTATCGTAAAGTACTATCGTAATACATATATGACAGTAAGAATATGCACTAAGAATGGTAATACAATGGTTTTAATGATAATATGTTTAAATAATAATGAATTATGACTTAAATATGATAATAAAAGTAATAATCTAAGAAAATGTTGATAAAATATGACTTTCAGGTGATGTCAATATCATTACACAATATGTATATGTACGATAAACTCTACGGTAATTTAGCAGACTCGACATGCGTCCAAATCGAGTTACGACTTGTTTTGCAGAACCAATTGCAGTCGTAAGTTGGTCACTACCTGTATACCAGGTGAGGAGGAGCAACGTAACCCGGCGTGGACACTGTGGTCATGGTTGTCATCACCGGGCCATGGGTTACCGGCCTGGTCCCCCTCTCGAGATGACCCAGCCGCCCCTGAAGGCTCGGTGTCCCCTGGAGCCCCAGTGAGTACCAAGATCGTCCCCCGTGGCAGGCAAACCTGAGGAAGAAAGTGTCGGGTTAATGGGGTTGGGGGGGGGGGGGGGGGGGGGGGGGGGGGGTGGGGTGTTTCCCGTCGCCTGGAGGGGGGACAGATCCCACCCCGAGCGAACGGACGACCCCCGAATACAACTGCACATCAGGGTACCTCGCCCCCTCCTCTACACTCGACTGATCGAGGGAAGATGAGTGAGATACCCCCCCCAAAGGGAAGGACCCATACGCGGGAGTTGTGATGGGGGGAGAAAAGAAGAAGACGTGTCCGTAACTAAGGGAGTAACTGGAGATCCCTCCGATGACTCCCTGGCCGGTTTACGTGGTTTTTTCCTCCCTTCATAACGCTCCCACTGCTCCTCCGACAAAATCTGCGGCTGACAGGGGGGTGAGGGGGTCTTTCCGGGTCGCAGGAATCCATTTCACACGAGTCAATACACAAAATACAAAAAATAACCAGGTACTCACGTTATTTTCACACAAGCACTCTAGTAAAAGGGAAAGTAATATCTTCACAATATGAAGGAGAAAACCAGGCATACGACAAAAGCGGCGAACAACACGTCTATCACCCAGCGCGGCCAAAAGCAAAGTGACTCCTCTCCTCTCAGTCGCGCAGACTGCCGACTAATGGACAAGCAGTTTAACTATTGAACCCCCTTGTTCGAAGCTTACAACTGCTTCCAGCTGCCGCTAAGTTACATTCCTATTGTTAAAGGACCGATGGTTTGTATTACGTATCGGAACAAATTTCTCATCTCTGAGGCAGGTTAAAAATTCTGCTATTCTCTGAATAGAGGTTGTGAGTGGAGAAAATCCCCGCCCCGTTTATGACACCAATCACAGTAGATAGCCCATTTGCCTTGGTAAACCACGAAGGTTGACTTTCTAAGACTGCTGGACATATGCCCAGCTGTTCTCTGAGAAAAGCCTCTCGCTCGGAGGAGATACTACTTGATAGCCTCCAACCGTGAAGAGACAGGGATTCTACTGACTGGTGGAACCTTTCTGCATGGGGCTGGCACAGGAGATGTCGCCAAGGGGGACTCTCCCTCGGAACCTCTGACAATAACAGCAGCAGATCTGGAAACCATTCCGCCTGAGGCCACAGAGGGGCTACCAAAGTTATCCTGAGACCCTCTGAACTCATTAGCCTGTTCAGGACCTGACAGATCAAACAAAACAGAGGGAAGGCATACACCTCCAGGTTGTCCCAGGGATGTTGAAATGCATCCTCTGCCAATGCTAAAGGATCTGGAACCACTGAACAGAACATCTCATCTCCAGTTTCCTGTTAAAGCGAGTCACAAAAAGATCCAGCATGGATCTCCCCCAAATCTGGAAAACCTTGTCTGCCACCACTTGATGAAGGGACCACTCTGTGCCTAGGATCTGATCCCGGCGACTAAGTTTGTCTGCGACCTCACTCCGTTTGCCTGGGATGTACCTGGCTGAAGGCTCTACCGAATTGGTGACCGCTCACTGGTGAAGCTCGACGGTCAAGGCGCGAAGTTGATGTGAAACCGGGCCTCCCTGTTTGTTCACATTTGCTACCACCGTGGTATTGTCCGACATGAGAACGACAAAATGACCTTCTACCTTCCCCCGAGAATCCTTCAGATCCAGGAAGGCTGCCTTCAACTCCAAGCCGTTGATATGCTGCCGCCTGTCCTTCAAACTCCAAACACCTGAAACGATGAGGCTGCCTAAATGAGCCGCCCCTATGTGTGAGGGAGGCGTCCGAGAACAGAAGGAAGTCCGGTGGAAGAGAACGCAGAGGGACACCAACACCCTTCAACAGATTCTGGTCGTCCAACCACCAACGAAGGTCTTCTCTCACTTCCAGAGACAGAGGAACCATTAACAGGGGAGACTCCCCCGTCGGAGACCAGAACTCTCCTAGTCTCCAATGCTGAGACCAAAGATGAAGACGCCCATGAGGGACCAGCTTCTCCAGGGAAGACAACACTCCCAGAAGAACCTGCCACTGATGAACTGACCGATGTGATTCTGACAGGAAGTTGCGCGCCACCACCCGCAAATTCTCCAATCTCTGATCCGACAGGAAGACTTTTGCCACTGTCGTATCAATGACGATGCCCAGGTAGAGAATCCTTTGACTGGGTATGAGGTTCGACTTTTCTTGGTTGACTAATATGCCCAGTTCCAGACAGAACCGAAGTAGACAATCTCTGTCCTCCAAGACTAACCAATCGTCGAGGTACCTCAGCAAATGGATCCCCTGAGCATGGGCCCAACTTGATACGAGAGAGAAGACCCCTGTGAACACTTGAGGGGCTGTCGTCAGCCCGAAGCATAAGACTTTGAACTCAAAGGCCTTGTCCCCAAGAGAGAAGTGAAGGCACTTCCTGGACGTCTGATGAACAGAGACTTGGAAGTATGCGTCCCTTAAGTCTATCGATAGCATGAAGTCGCCTTCCCTCATGGCTGCCAACACCGAACGCGGGGTCTCCATCTTGAACCGTGTCTTCCTCATGACTTGTGATTCAAGGTGGATAAGTCGATCACAGGCCTCCATCCTTGCATTTTCTGCACTTCCTCCAGAAGAGCCAAGAACTTCAGAGAATCTGGAGAATATGCCTTCCTGAGCTGCGGCTTGTCCGACAGAGGAGGAGGAGAGAAGTCGAATGGCAGTAGGTATCCCACCCGAAGGACATCTACCACCCACTTCTCCGCCCCATAACTGCCACTTGGCCCAATGGCCCGCCAGGCACCACCCCCACCTGTGGCGCAGGAGGGGGAGAGGTGCCTAACCTACTGACGGTCTCCTGTACCTCTGGCCCTTGTGCCCCTTCTTGGCTTAAAAGAACGAGAGCGAAAGGGGCGTTGATCTTCTGACATAGGCTGAGTTAAACGGGAAGGCCTTGCCGAACTCGAAGTCCTCGACAGCCTACCAGGCAACGATCTCCTTGACTGCTGCTGGACAGGGGAAGGATGAGGAGCCAGACATCTCCGAGGATGAGACTCCGACTTAGACACAGCCTGATGCACCAGTCTGTCTTTGGTGTCAGCCCGGCGCCAGTCTATCGCATTCTTGAGCTCTATCTGAGGAAACAAATATTGGGACTCCAACAGATCACCGTTCCTCAATGCCAGCAAGACCAACTGAACGTGCCCCGACAAAGGAAGCTAAAGAGATGATTTGGGGTCCTGAGTAGCTCCCACTAAGGCTTCCAAGCAAGAAGGAGTGTAAGACGACCGAGCCCGAGTCCTACTTTCCAAATTGTTAAACCCATGAATGAGATCAACAACTTCCAAAAAGGAAGACAAAAACTCTTGCGTGTCTCCCTCCTCCTGCTCCGGCATTGGAGACCGACGATGAGAAGGATGTGCAGGCTCCTCTAAGGCACCTTCCCCATTAAAATTAATGAAAGGGTTAGCAGCCAAACAGCCCAAAACCCCAACTAACCTGTCTGGGCTGGGTCTATGTGTCGGCTTCCGAGACAAACCCCCTACACACTAGGAACATCACTTACCCCACCAGATGACTCATTAACATGTCCATGAATGGTCACGGGCATGGCGGACATACGAACATGAGATGGGGGGGAATCCCAAACACTCGAGATCGAAGGAGAATCCCCTAGAGTCAAACTCTTGGAAGCACCAGTCAGAGAGGCAGGCAAACACTCCTGCTGCACTTACTTTCGACCTCCTGACAGGCGCCTTGAGATCCTTACGGCAATAAATAGGCTTTGAAGAAGAAGGAGCACTTACATCATGTGCACGGGCAGGGGAGGCTGCAACAAGCTCGTGATGGGTATAACACGCCCGTGATTCAAGGCAGAGGACGAAGCATCCCCGCCAGATTGCACATGGGAAGGAACACTAACACTGCCCGAAACACCAGCGCTCTCGGGAACAAGTCCGAGTTGTTCCTCCCTCGTAGGCGAAGAAAGGGCACAGTCCTTAGCTTTCCAACGCTTAATATGCCGGCAGGGCGTAGAGGAGGAAGAGGGAGAGGAAGCCACGGAGTCTCTCCGACTCAAAGAAGCGGCAGCAGACACTGGCGGAGCAATACAAGAAAGCCAACCTCTGCTACCCACAAAGACGAGGCCGGGAGGAGGGGGGATGGCCTGGCCCGGGGAGGGTGGGTGTTGTGAGCCTCCACAAAATGATACGCCGACGGGGCGTAGAGGAGGAAGAGAGAGAGGAAGCCACGGTGTCTTTTCGACTCAAAGAAGCAGCAGCAGACACTGGCGGAGCAATACAAGAAAGCCGACCTCTGCTACCCACAAAGACGAGGCCGGGAGGAGGGGGGATGGCCTGGCCAGTCCGGGGAGGGGTGGGGGGGGGGGTGTTGTGAGCCTCCACAAAATGTGCTAGCAACCCCTCCAAGGACAGGGGACCCCCTAGCCTGAGCGTCTTCCAAATCGCTGCCATTTTGGATGCCTCCGACTGAAAGAAAAGAGATTGATGAAAAAGCCTCACCCTTCTCCGGAATCAAATTAACTCCCGAGGAAGAAGGGGCTACATTACAAACATCAACTTGGTGGCCTCCTGATACTTCCAGCGACGAATCAATGGAAGAAAAGGAAGGAGACACAGGAACAGCGCTACTATAGGGGTTGCCTACTGCAGCAAGAGACAAAACATCGGGAAGAGGCGAAAAACCTTCCCAAGTAGGAAGAGTCGAAACCCTCCGATGTTCTCTCTTGCCATAAAATGACTTTTATTGCTCTTTAGGTCATGCCCGGCATTTCGTGCAAGGATTCATGATAGTACAAAAATTAGAACAACACCTACTGCACAATATGTGAGGGTCAGTCGCTGCCAAAGCCAAAAAAACAGAACATGGAAAACCTGGAACTCCAGGGCACATATGTTGACGCCAAGAAGGAGCAGAAGAAGCCATAATATCAGCCAAACACAAACACTTACTAAACACAAGCGAAACGGGCAATGAACCAGGAAAAGGCCTAGAAAGGTTAACACAACTCTCACCCAGGCGGTCAAAGAAAAGACTAGTGTAGCGGTATGGTCCTTGACCAATCTTCACCTGAGCTACGCATGCATTGCTAGATATCACAAGATTCCTTGCTTTCATCTGTTTTTTTACTGGATCCAGCTAGGCACTAGAAATTATCCTATTGTTAAGACCAAAGGTTTGTTCATGTATGAACAAAAAGCAACAGCACATTACTGACTTAAATACTTAGGATCTACTTTATGCCAAGAGGCTGGATGTGAGGCTGAAGTTGACAGTAGAATAAAAGCTGCATGGGGGAAGTGGAGAGAGGTAGCTCGAGTAGTATGCGGTAAGAAATTGCTAATTAAGCTAAAAGTCAAGATCTATAGCACAGTCATAAGACCAGCGTTAATGTGTGGATCGGAAACATGGGCTCTAAGAAGAAAAGAGGAAGTGAAGCTGGAAAGAACAGAGATGAGAATGCTGAGGTGGATATGGGAATATCGCTGCTTGAGAGATTGGAAAATGATGAAATAAGAAGGGCAGGCTTAGTAAAGATTATATAGGTAATAAGAGAGTCATGATTGAGGTGGTATGGGCATATGTTGAGGAAGGATGATGAGGAGGGAGTAAGAGGGCTTGGAAGGGACCTGTTAAGAGGAAGAAGATTGAGAGGGAGTCAGAGAATTATATGGCAAGATAAAGTGAAGGAAGATATGGAGAGAGGAGGTTTGGTGGAGGATGATGCCTTTGATAGAAGGCAGCGGAGAAGGCACATCAGGCAAACCGACCCCTTAATGTAGGGATAATGGTGAGAAAGAAAAAGACATTACTGACCTTTTAAAATACTTTGCCAACACTCCCAAGGCATGTATGGACCATACATCAGATATGGGATTTGAACCTTGATATGCTGGACGTGCAGCTGGGTTCTCAGGACATGGAGATCTATCGTAATATGGAATTGCTGTATACGATTCTAAAGCATGACAAAGGACATCAAAGCTGAAAAGACAAAATAAAATTTCTTATAGTTTTATTTTTTAAATCCTCACTTCTCTATTATGATAGCTATGAAGCCCAGCACTACTGGGAAGACGACAATATAAACATTAAACTTTTTACTCAAATCATCTAGATACAGTAATACCTTGAACTAACATGAGGTAGGTTCCAGACCCTCTTGCACAAAGGGAAGTTTCTCGTAAATTTGGTACGATCTCTAAAAATGCTTATAAAGGCTTACTTCTAGTTTGAACACTAAATATGATGCTAATCATGCTCCCTAAGTATTAACCTAACTTTGAAATGAAATTAAAGTTAGTACTGTAATTCCATTTAACAGTTAGTTTAATACATTACCCTTAAAAAAGAAATATCTTTGTGTCACTAAGTAAACTTCATAAGTCAGTCATAACGAAGGTACGCAATTCAATAAAATAAAGAAGACATGTAGAACAAAAGAGCGAGAGAAATAAGTACGTGCATAAGTTATGCACATTAACCCTTAGGAGCTGGGGTAATAATTCGATATGCAACATTCCATGCCGGGAAAACTTTGAGGTCTTCAAATTTACGAAAAACATATCAATGGAAAGAGGAATATACGGAAATGCACATGGTGAAAGAAACAAATTCTAAAAAGTTTTCCCTACCTTCCATGAGAAGTTGAAAATGACTATTTACAGCCCCTTGTGAGGCCTCTTACAAGACAATCATAAATTTTACCAACTTATATATGTTTTTTCTAATAAATAATTTTACAGGCAGTCCCCGGCTTGTGACAGTTTCGGCTTACGATGGTTTTCAATTATATTCAACAAAAATTATTTCCAGGTTTATGATGCTTGTTCCAGGGTTACTACGCTTACGACACTGATCTGATGGACAAAGTATGACTCAAAAATAGCAAAGTAATCAGTATTTGAATTTTTTTCTTTTCAAGAAAAATGCAATAAAAAAGGGATTTTGACAAGGGAAAAATCTATTTCTGGGGGAAGACCTGTGTCGCCCGGTGAAATGCTCCTGTAGCACGCATTTCTAGGAATAAATAGATGCTAAATATACAGTGGTACCTCGAGATACGAAAGGCTCAACTACGAAAAACTCGAGATACGAAAGCTAACATGAAAAATTTTACGGCTCTACATACGAAAATTTTTCAAGATACGAAAAGTTGTTGCTGTTAAGTCCGAGATTTGCCCGGACCACCGATAACAATTTTGAAACTCGCGCGCCACCAACTGAGTAGACACGCCACCATCCTCCTGCTCTCCCATTGGTTCCTGATGCTAGTCACCGCCATGAGATCCTTCCCATCATGCATCTACTACGTAGCAGCGTGCCTCGGCCACTCGGTACCAGCATCGTTATCGTACGCACGCGGTATTCGTTCATTCTAACGATTTCGTTTATTAACGTAAATTCGTTAGTGATTTTGTTGCAGCAGTATACGTACTTTATCGTGTTGTGTGAGAACTTTACTCTACTTATATGTAAATTACGTGCAGCTACACCTTCCAAGGGCGTCACTATTTTGTCCAACAAGAGGACCCACGTGCACGACGAGATGGAACGGCTGCTTCTTGTCTGGATAAAAGACAAAGAAATCGCTGGCGATACGGTAACGGAGACGGCAATCTCCCACAAGGCCAGCGCTATTTTCGGCGATTTGATTGCCCAGGCCGAAGACGACGGAGGAGAAGGGACATCAACGCCAATCCCAGACTTCAAGGCTTCGCATGGGTGGTTCGAGAAATTCCGTAAACGGACTGGCATCCATTCGGTGGTGCGGCATGAGGAGGCTGCCAGCTCGGACACGAAAGCGGCCGAAGCCTTTAAAAAGATGTTCGAAGAGATGATGATCAAGGAAGGCTACAGTTCTCAGCAAGTCTTCAACTGTGATGAGACTGGCCTTTTTTGGAAAAAAATGCCTCGTCAGACGTACATCACGGAGGAAGAGAAGAAGCTACCCGGGCATAAGCCTATGAAAGACAGGCTTATGCTCGCACTGTTCAAACGCCAGTGGGCATTGCAAGGTGAAGCCCCCCTACTGGTCTATCATTCCGAGACTCCTCAAGCCTTCAAGGCCCACAAAGTGCTTAAGAGAAGCTTCCAGTGACGTGGAGGGGTAATGCGAAAGCCTGGGTAACGAGGCTTTTGTTCATGGAGTGGGTAAATCTGTGTTTAGGCCCGACAGTGAAGAAATTCTTGGAAGAGAAGCGCCTCCCTCTGAAATGTCTGCTGGTGTTGGACAATGCCCCTCCCCAACCTCCTGGCCTCGAGGAAGATATCCTAGAAGAGTATTCCTTTATCAAGGTTCTTTATCTTCCGCTTAACACCACCCCTCTCCTCCAGCCCATGGACCAGCAAGTGATATCGAACTTTAAGAAGCTGTATACAAAACATCTTTTCAAGAGATGTTTCGACATCACCGATACCACAAACCTCACCTTGCGTCAATTTTGGAAGGAGCATTTCAACATCGTCATATGCATCCGACTCATCGATCAAGCTTGGCAGGAGATTTCGAGGCGAACCTTTAATTCCTCGTGGAGGAAACTCTGGCCTGATGCTGTATCCGCCTGAGACTTCGAGGGATTCGACGTGGGTGAAGCTGGTGCTGCAGATTCAGAAACAGTTGATGATCCTGAAACTGTTTGGCAACCAGATCTTGACGAGATCGTTGCACTCGGCAAGTCCATGGGGCTGGTCGTCGACGAGGACGACATCAACGACCTTCTCGAGGAGCACCAAGAGGAGCTTACGACGGATGACCTGAAGGAGTTGGAGGCCATGCAATATAACGTCGTTCAAGAGGAGTTCTCTAGCAGCAGCAAGGAGGAGGAGGACAACCCTATGACAACGGCAGATATTAAGGATGTTCTAGCCGCTTTTCATAAAGTGCAATCATTTGTAGAAAAAAAAGACACCCCAAAAAGGCTTACACAGGTCGTATGATTGCGCAGTTCGATGACGTTTGCCCGAGTCGTTTCAGGAACATTGTGAAAAGTAGGCAGAAGCAATCTTCCTTGGATAGTTATTTTTTAAAGAGGCCTTTAGTATTAGCAGGAGTAAGTAAAAAGGAAGAACCAAGTGATACTAAAAAACAGAAAGTTGAAAGTGGTGATGAAGTTGAAATTTTGTATATAATAAAAAAAAAAAAAAAAAAAAAAAAAAAAACTACATAAAGTATAAAAAAGTAAACAAAAAAACAAAAAAACTACGTAAAGTATAAAAAAGTAAAAAAAAAAGTAAAAAAAAAAAAAAAAAAAAATCTTACGAAAGTATAAAAAAGTAAAAAAAAAAAAAAAAAATTTTTTTTTTTTTACTTTAGTTTTTTGTAAAGTTAAGTGTTACAGTTTTGTTATTGTGTTTCGTAAAGTTTAGTTTATGTATGTTTTCCTTACATTTTTTATGTGTTTCGTAAAGTTAAGTGTACGTACGTATGTATGTATCTGCTGTTTGTCCTCCTTCTCTGTCGCCACTTTCGGAGATAGCCTTACTCAAAAGGTAAGCTTCCACATTTTACTACATACGTACAGTATTTCTTGTATACCATGTACACTAATACACTTTATTTACAGGTAATTAGCAGTACTTTATTAAATTAGGTATTGAATGGTCCAAATTGTTGTAGTATTTCATTGTTTATAGGTCAATTTAGCTTTATTATGAAATTTACTGGGGTGTTTTTGGAGGGCTTGGAACGCATTAGCCATTTTACATGTAAAATGCGGTCCAAGATACGAAAAACTCATGATACGAAGGGCGCCTCGGAACGGATTAATTTCGTATCTCAGAGAAAAAAGCTAAATGGAATGCTGAAGTTACTACCCTCAGCCCGAACACCCATAGGGCGTCAGTATAAGCACAGGGGCGAGTGAAGGCCACTACCACAGGTTTTCTGCCAATTAGAAGATTCCTTCAAAGCTCCTCTCTAGGCAAGTGCTGTTACAAGGACTACATCATCTACCTTCCGCTCGCTACTACTACAACTCACGCCCGATGGCTTCATTCCTGGATTACGCACCCAAGCTTGGGCAGGCTACAGGGTGGGGACCAGGAAAAGAGAGGGATGGGTTCACTGGGTGACACAGGTCTTCCCCCAGAAATAGATTTTCCCTTGTCAAAATCCCTTTTCTGGGTTCGACCTGTGTCGGCCGGTGAAATAGTATCAGAGAATGGCCATACAAGCTTGGAAGATACAAAATCAAAAGATATAAGGAACAATAAAACTTAAATGTTCTCTTAAGATTAAGTTTTAATAACCAATGTAAAGTAACAAGAAAAATTAAATGTACTCTTAAAATTAAGTTTTAATAAACAATGTAAAGTAATAAGATACAATGGTAAAACAGGAGGAACTAATATGACCAGATTCATACTATCCTGGGAAAACAACAGGTAAAGAATACAAAAATTACAAATATAAACTATGTACATGTCCGGCAATGGATTGATAAGCAAACCAGCCCGGAACCAGAGGGAGATAGGTAGGGATTACGAGCGAGGCAGGTAGGAAAGAGTGAGTATCAAGGGAAAATCTTAAGCAGAATAAAGGAATAGGAAATAAGAGTTCTAAGACTCGGCCATCTCAGGGGAGACGATGCTCCCTGCAGCCACTGCTGAAAATTTAAGGGCCTCTAAATTCTTGAGATAGTGGCGTCTAAATATTGCCGGAGATTTCCAACCTGTATATTTCTTAAGATCCTAAGTTCATATTGTGAAAATAGTTAATCGAGGTAGCCACTGCCCGGATATCATGGACACGAGGAACTGAATCCAGGATGGCTTATTTAATAAAATAAAGGATTTGTTGTCTAATTCCTTTTAAGGAAATGGTTCTGCCTTTCTCTCTAATAAAAAGAGAACCTGAAGACTTTTCAGAAGTTCTGGCCAGATAAGATTTTAGTGTGACAATAGGACACAATGATGAGTCCTGTGTGAGAGGTATAATTTTCCATGGGGCCCACCTGTTTTGTGGGTCTTCATTCTTGGCCAAGAATTTCCGATCTGGGGATAGTAGAACTTCACCAGACGGGAGGAAATCAATGTGATCTGGGTCTTTAGAGAGAGCCAACAGTTCAGATATTCTGACGCCTGAAGCCAGACTCATTAAGAATAATGTTTTCCTGAGAAGGGTTATATATGAGCATGAATCATTTTATCAGTGTCTGAGGCTAATTTGAGTACATCGTTTAAAAACCAGGAGACCGTGTGGGGGCGGTCCAATGGTCTCAGACAGGCACATGCTCGAGGGATAGAAGAGAAGTACGAATCTGTCAAATCAATATTAAACCCAAGCTGAAAAATCTTCCTTAAGGCAGATTTGGTTGTAGTAATGGTACTAGCAGCTAGACCTTTCTCAAACAGGGTTCTAAAGAACGAAATTGCCAGATTCGTAGTCATCTTTTGGGCATCTGATTCTTTTAGAAAGATGGCCAATTTCTTTACTGCAGAATCATACTGTCTGAGTGTTGACTCTCTTTTATCTGATTCTATGAACAAGATGTTTAGTGGATTGACACTAGCATCCTTTTGTGCCGCAAACTTCATGAAGTCCATAAAGTTAGGGCATTTAGAATTCTTGAGGAAGCTGACACAGCCCGAGTTTGTACTACTTGAGTCAGTTCTGGACAGGGAATCCATCTGGGACAAAGATTCAACTCTAGTAGAAGAGGAAACCAATTGCTCTTCGGCCAGTTGGGTGCAACCAACGCCACCTGTCTTGTGAAAGATCTGAGTTTGTGCAGGACTTTCATCAGGAGGTTTACTGGTGGAAATAGGTCAATTTTCAGCCACCTGTTCCAGTCTATGGACATCGCATCTGTGGCGTGAGCTAGAGGGTCCAGGTTGGGAGCGACATAACATGGGAGTTTGTGATTGGACTCCATGGCGAACAGGTCTACCTGAAGGCCCAGGATTTGATTGGAAATCCAACGGAATGACCTCATGTCTAAGGACCACTCCGACTCCAGCGGAGTCATTCTGGATAGCGAGTCTGCGATGACATTCCTTACTCCTGCCAGGTGAGTAGCTGACAGGTGCCAATGATTTTTCATTGCTAACAAAAAAATTGCAATCATTACATGATTTACTTTGCTCAACTTGGAGCCTCCTCTGTTTATGCAATGAACTATCACTGCACTGTCCGAGACTAATTTTACATGACTGTTTTTGACTGGAGCCAGACATTTTAAGGTCAGAAAAATGGCCATTGCTTCTAGGACATTGATGTGGAAGTGGCAGAATGTATTCGACCACGTTCCTTGAACCTTCTTGTACTGGGGGTAGCCCCCCCAAACCGCTCAGAGAGGCGTCCGTGTGGACTATCAGAGATGGCAAACTGAAGTGAACCTAAGATTCTCTCTTGAGTACGACGAGAAGCCCTTTTGTTCTTGAGGAACTGTCTCGTAGCCTTCGCTATCTCTCTGCACTTCTTTGGCGGAAGAGATAGTTTGTGTGTGGTTAGGTCCCATTGGATTCCCAACCATTGAAAGCGAGACGCCGGAATGAGACGGGACTTTTCCTTGTTTATCTGGAAACCCAGGTAGTCTAGGAATTTTATTACTTTGGCTGTTGCCTTTCAACATTCCTCGTCGTTGGCTGCCCAAATGAGCCAGTCGTCTAGGTAAGCTACTAACATTACCCCCTGAGCTCTTAGTTCCTGTACTACTGTCTCTTCTAGTTTAGTGAATATTCTGGGCGCTATGTTGAGCCCGAATGGCATGACTCTGAATGAGTAAGCTTGTTTTCCTAGTTTGAAGCCTAGGTATGGAGAGGAGTTTCTGTAAGATCGATAGAGGTGGTGACGACCCCACGGGGAAGTAAGGTCCGCACCTGTGAGATGGTTAGCATGCGGAAATTGTCGCATTGAATGTACGAGTTGAGACGGGACAAGTCCAGAATCACTCTTCGTTTGTCCGAGTCCTTCTTCGGTACACTGAACAGATGTCCTTGAAATTTCAGGCGATTGACTTTCTTTATTGCCTTCTTTTGAAGGAGATCTTTGGCATAGTCTAGTAGGTCTGTCGTTGGAGCCTGGTGAAAACTGACTGGTGGAGGAGGCCCTTTCTCCCATTTCCACCACAGACCTTTCGATACAATACTGTGGGCCCACGTACTGAAGGTCCAATGGTCCCGGGAGAGGTACAGACTCCCGCCTACCTGCAGAGACTCATTGACTGGTTGAGGTCTTACTTCCTCTGCCTCTTCTGAAGCCTCTGCCTCTTGAGAGAACTCTAGAGCCAGCTTTCTGTCGGTAAGCACCTCTTGCTCTGCTACCCCTTGTGTGCCTATTATAGCCTCGAAATGCCCCCTGTGTTTCAAAGGAGGCGTTGAAGGCTGGGGAAGTCACAAGGGCAGCCGAGCTCGAAGGCTGTTGAGTTGGTTGACTCTGCAGTAGAACAAACTGCTGTTGTGGTTGTGCCTTGGATGTCGAAAGCTTGCTCATTTGGGAGACAGGAACTGCCTGTACCACTGCTTGAGGCTGAGAGGTCTGGAAAGGCTGATACTTCCTAGACCTCTTCCTACTTTTGGTTTGTGGTCTGGGGGTCTCGAACTTCCTTTTGAAGGGAAGTCCCCAGCGGACACGAAGGTTCTGGTTAGCCCTAGCCGCCTCGCTGAGGACGCTGTTAACCACATCCTCAGGAAAGAGGTTGGCCCCCCAGATCGATATCTTTATGAGCTTGTTAGGCTCATGCCTGATGGAGGCATTAGCAAAGACATGCTTCCTGCAGGCTCGTCTAGCCACTATGAAATCATACAGGTCCGATTGATAAGCCTGTAGCAGCGACATCGTCAGGACCCAGAATAGAGGCTCCTCTGCAAAGACAGAAGCTGTCAACTCTGCAGTGGTGACTGAGTTAATTGACCTGCTCAGCCTACATCTTGCTTCGAATTCCGCCTTAATCATGGTATCCGGAATTCTAGGCAAACGTTCACTGAATTGTGTGGAGGCACACTCCGGGTCGAGTTTGCCCACTGTGAACGTTGCCGGAGCGCCAACCCAACACTCCAGATCTCCGGGAAAGAGCAAAGAGGTAGCCTTCGTCTCTTTTAGCTGAGGCATGGGTTTGTCCTCCATTCCGGCTTGCAGTGTCAATTCTGCGATCTTTGATGTGCAAGGAGTCGGAACGTTATCCGGTGCTACGAACATGGTATAGCAACCTTTATGGGGCATGAGCTTGGTTTTGACGCACTCCCATTCTGTAAGGGTGCGGACCCATGCCAACTGAGCCTGATCTCTAGGGTAGATCACTGTCTCTTTCGGGACCTTGTCTACCCTGACCAACACTTCCTCAGCTAGTCTAGCATAGCCCGGGAAGGGGAATTGTAGGCCCTATGTAGAGCCAACCGCCATGGGTTGCTATTCTCAAATGGTGGGAGCTTGGATGCGTCTGGCACCGCAAAGGACTGCGGTGTGCTTCCGGACTGGATAAATCCGGTCACCAATTCCTCCTGGGCTTGTAATCTTTGGGTCAGAGACAGGATGGACCGTACGAATGTCTCTAGACCCGAGACGAGTTGAGTGGACATCGATTGAAGTCTCGAGTCCACTACTTTGCTCATCTTCTGCATGAGAAGAGTGGCGAAAGCTTCTTGGTCAAAGCCGGACTCCATCGGTCTGGCTTTAGAAGTCTTAGCTCTCGACCCCTTGGGTGGGGGAGTAGCTTTGGCCGAGGAAGTCGAAGGTTTGGGGGCCAATGTCAACCTGGTGGAGCCTGCCGTAGAAGGCTTGTCTGGTCTAACCGCCTTCGGCAGAGACTTCGTCCTCAAGGTTTTCACCTTGAGGATTACCGAGCCCAACCAATTCCCAAAGGTCGTGGACTTCCCAGAGGCTGATGGCCGCCACCTCCTCCATCATGTCATCGCACAAGCCCTCTTGGTCCTCCGGGGGGGCTTGGGTCTCTTGGCGGATCCGCTCTATGATGGGAGCCGCTATCTCCGCCGCTACTGCTGCCGAAACTTTGGCGTTCGGGTGGAGGAGGGAGCACATCTCTGACAGCACGTGGGGTTGGCCGGATCCCACGTTCCTTCCAAACCCCCCTACCCAGGCCTTAAGGGTTGACATCGAGGAGGCCTTGAGCATCAGACCAACCTGTAAGAGATAATCAAATCAGGTTCCCCAGTGTCGGGGACTTTTCTTTGTTATCTAGTTTGACTATTCGCAATCGATATGTGTAATATAGAATTCAGAGTAACAAGGTGAGGATGCTACCTACCGACTCATCTGTTACGTTCCTCACTAGGCCGTAACACACCACGCAGGCTTCTGGGTGCCAGACCACGCGTCCCTCTAGGTGGATGGCGCAGCTGGCATGAGACTGGCAGACCTCATGCCCATACGGCTTATAAAGGACGGCTGGGCACCCCACCTCCTGGCAGCGAACCATCTGTAAGTTGGAAAGACACATGAGTATCATCAAATAATGCCGCCAGAGTTATTTCTGGTGGTATGTGTACACTTAAACTAGTTACTTAACTAGATAAAGGTAATATCAACTATAATCTTCAACTTACTTGTTATTAATAAAGCTCTGGATGTCTCCGCCTGCTCCGGAATCCATACTTTGGGTAACGCCAAAGCTATAACCGGCGGAGTGGGCCTGATACGAGCAGAACAGGGAAGCAAGGCAAAACCTAAGCCTGAGTCTAATCGCACCGGAGTTGAGTAGCAATTCCCAACCAATTGGAAGCGCATTCTCTGAGCCCAGTTCCGCCCCTACCGGAGTGGGCAGCAGCGATAACATAGAAGACGGAAAACAGAGCGGCGGGATCAACGGTACGTAGAACTCCGGTGTATACATCCTGGCGCATGTGATGGTAGACCACACTTCGCCAGAATAATCTTGTTACCACAATAGTTATAACTGGAGGGGTTGGCCTGATAAGAGCAGAACAGGGGAAAATAGGTAAAACCTACGCCTGAGTCTGATTGCACCAGAGAAGAGTAGCAGTTCCAAGTCAATTAGAAACGCATCTCTAAGCATAGTTCTGCCCCCACTGGCGTGGGGAAGCAGCGATAACACTAGAGAAGTACGGAAAACAGAGCGGCAGAACAGCGGTACGTAAATTCCGGCGTATACCATCCTGGCGGGTGTGATGGTAGACCACACCCTGCCAGAAAAAACACAGGCCCGGAGACATATCAACAGAGATTACATAATCTACTAATCCCCCAATCCCCTCCGACTAATCCCCAGGACCATGCTCTAGCTGTCGTTCATCGGTAGGATTACTTGGGCAGCGAGCTAACAAAGCAGCACTGCAACGAGTCCGGGACGGGGGGGGGGGGGGGGGGGGGGGGGGGGTGGGGGGGGGGGGGTGGGGGGGGGGGTTCTGGAGGAGGATGGCAACGGGTCATGATCACCTGGCCACAGCAACCGATCAGTGAATACCACTTCTCGAGAAGCCGTTAACTAGCCTACTACTAAAAGGGGTAGAAGACGGAAGGCCAACTAACACCCTAAAGGGGGCAATGGCCCAGGCTACACTCAACAAAATTTAATTCATAAAATAATTGATGAGGGATTATTGGAAGTACTGACGGAAAAAAAAAAAAAGGGGGGGGGGGAGAAAACCGCACTCAGCTAGAATCCCAGCCTAACCCTCCGAAATCAGTGTAGATCCGGTCAGGTAGGCTAAGATGGCTCCTATAAGGACGTCATGAAGAGGACGCCTAGAACCTAACTCAACCCTCCAAAATTGAATCTACCGATCTGGTCAGGTAAGATAGGCCTAGCCCCTAGCAAACGTAACAAGAGAAGAACTCTCTAGTCCTGGGCCACCCTCCAAGCAAACATACATATCTGCCTGGTCGGGTTGGCGGTACGAGGAGCCACTAAGGGTGGTGGGATATACACAGCCCGCCTAGGCTAGGGTAGGACATCGAGAAGAACTTCCAACCTCATCAAATATAGCAATACAAGATTATAATCGAAAACGTAACTAGAAATATACATGCATGAGCACCGCGAATGAATGAGGAATCTTCACCTCTAAAACTAAACTGGCATACCGCTAGGCTAGCCTGAGACGCCTAAAACACAATACTCACGCATAACGTAGTAAGAAGCATATCACCGTACGCACGAAAGGGAACCAACTCGCTCCTGAGGGACTAATGATAACGAAAAAGGCCCTATAATAGGCTAAAAACGTAAGGATCAAACCGTAATAGTAAAAAAAGCTCTCAGTATACGTCAGGAGCGAGACGGGCCCTATAATAGGCTAATAACGTAAGGATCAAACCGTAATAAACAAGGCTCTCAATATTCGTCAGGAGCGAGACGATAAAAAATACGAAAACAGTAGCCTATACAGAGAAGTGCTAAACGGTGAATAAAGTTACACAGCGAAATAAAATTCTGATAAAATAGCGCACGCTGCCAACCATGCATCCAAAATGGCGGATTCATAAGAGCATCATACCCAGCTCCCATGAACAATTGTCTTAAAATAAGGGCCAAATATGGATGCATCATTGCCCCAACGTGTTCAAAAAACAATAAATGGAATACTCAACTTAGATGAAGAAGCTTCTTGGTCAAGGGAAGACATGATGCTTCGCAAAAACACTTCCTGGAGACAGCGAAAACGGCGCGTGCAGACACGATGAGTGCTAATTCAGGAATGAGGGTTTCTGGCAGAGGTAGTAGTAGCGAGCGTAAGGTAGACGTTGTAACGGCACCTCTCTAGAGGGGGATTTTGAGAGAGGAGACTTATAATTGGCAAAGCATCTGTGATAGTGGTTTCTACTCGCCCCTGTGCTATACCGACACCCTATGAGGGTGAGCGAGCTGGAGGTAGTAACTCTAGCATTCCATATGGCTTTTTTCTCTGGTATATTTAGCAATTATTTATACCTAGAAATGAGTGCTAGAGGGACATTTCACCGGCCGACACAGGTCGAGCCCAAAAAAGTAATTTTCACAGAACAACAACTCTCAAGTTATGCTTCTGATATGTTTTGCTAGTGCATTAACAAATTCATTTGATCAACCCAGCAAGACTGAACATCAACTAGTGATCATGGAGGTCTTAGTGACGAACACTGCAAATTACTTACTACTACCTTTGTATATAATAAGTAGTACCTCAGGATACGAAATTAATCAGTTCCGAAGTGGCCTTCGTAACCTGATTTTTTCGTATCTTGAACCACATTTAACATGAAAATTGCCTAATTCATTCCAAGCCCTACAAAAACACCCCAGTAAATTTTATAATGAAGCTAAATTGACCAATAAACAATGAAATAGTACAACAATTTGGACCATTCAATACCTAACTTAAACTACACATACTACTAATATGTACTACATACCTGTACATAAAGTGTATTAGTGTACTACATGGTACAAGAAATACTGTACGTACAGGCGGCCCGCGGTTAACGGTGCAATCACTCACCGGCGAATCGGTTTTACGGCGGTCGTCAAAAATATTCATTAAAAAAATAAGGCATTTTAAAGGTATCTTTACGGCACAAATTTCAGTTAACAGTGCCGCTAGCGCCGTTGTCTAACGAGTTTATACATTTGAAGAAATGCAGTTCAGACCATAAAGGTTATGCAAATTATATTAACAAATTTTATGGAGTTATTACGTAGGTATTAGGGTAAAATATTACGTAGGTATTAGGGTAAAATATATGCCTCTGACGCTGTTCTATGCCGAAAATATCGAGTTACATAAGTGCAAATGTAGCTATGGATGTGTCGATTTATAAATGTTCATGCTTTTGTTTAAAATGTGTATGAAAATGTATTACGTGAAAGGCATTTTTATTTCTGTACAGAAATATGATACAAAGGCAGCTTTTGAAACTGCCCTTCACGTTATCAAATACGATGTTTTTTCATGTTCTTTCTTGTAAGCCGCCGCGCCGCCTGCCGCTCTTCGAGAATATCGATTTAAAAAAAGTGCAAATTAGCGATCGATGTGTCGATTTTATAAATGTTTATGCTTTTAGTTTTAAAAATGTGTATGAAAAATGTATTACGAATAGGGTATTTTTATTTTTGTGCAGAAATATGATAAAAAGGCAGCTTTTGAAACTCCCCTTCAAGTTATCGACTACGATGTTTTTTTCAAGTTCGTTCTTGTATGCCGCCGTCTGCCGCTCTTCCGAAAATATAGAGTTAAAAAGAGTGCAATTTAGCGATCGATGTGTCGATTTTTCAAATGTTTATGCTTTTATGTTTAAAATGTGTATGAAATGTATTTACGAAATAGGGTATTTTTATTTCTCGTGCAGAAATATGATAAAAAGGCAGCTTTTGAAACTCCCCAAGTTATCGACTACGATGTTTTTTTCAAGTTCGTTCTTGTATGCCGCCGTCTGCCGCTCTTCCGAAAATATCGAGTTAAAAAGAGTGCAAAATTAGCGATCGATGTGTCGATTTTTCAAATGTTTATGCTTTTATGTTTAAAATGTTGTATGAAAATATATTACGTAAAAGGTATTTTCATTTTTGTACAGAAATAAGATACAAATTAAGGCAGCCTTTGTAAACTACGCTCCACGTTGTCATGGGGATGGTTTTTCATGTTCGTTCTTGTCCGCAGATCCGAAAAAAAATGCTATTGTGTTATTTTATTAACTATGCATCTTTTCCATAAATCCTTTAAAAAGTTATACATTTATTTCGCTGGTTATCCAAGAATATTGTATGTATTCTCATATTATTGTATTTTAAAATACTACGGCAAATTAAAACTAAGCCCGTATTCCGCGGAGCGGCCAATGTTGTGGTTTGAAATCAGCTGATGAATACAAGTTTGTTTCACCATAACGCAATTCTGAGCGAATGCTCTTGCTTCTAGTTAGCATAAACGAATATCTATATAGTACTTGACTTATATGAGACAAAGTTATTTTTCCTTATACAGCACGTTTTTAGGTGGAAATATTTATTGAATATGTCTCGTTGTGAATGTGAACTACTATTTTTTTCGTTAACAGATTATGTTGGCGGCATGTTTATTGCGTAAAAAATTACGTGATTCCGTTTGCAATAATCCTTTATATCATCGTAATACAAACTTTACGTTATTTATCTTATAACGGCGTGTGAAACCAACAGTAAAATGTGTTCTTTCAAGCACAAGTAGTTTTGATTAAAATGATTTATCCCAATTTTATCTACAGTTGTGTGTGATGCAGACGTTTACTGCAGTTTTATCCTTGTTGCCGATGTACGATAATACATAGTCATTAGCAGCTTGAACAGTTTTCTCAGCTTCAGTTATAACTAATTTTAAATTAGTTATAACTGAAGCTGATCTTTAATCTATATTAATCTCTGATCTATAGCAAATAAAGTTATTACATTAAGATATCTCAGTTCTATTCTATACATAACGCCATTTATAACAAATACGGTAATGTTGCAGTTGTAGTACGATGATCGAAATAAAAGCCAAACAGATGTTATCCAGTTCGGTTGTACTTAGAAAAAAAAGTCGTTTCTCGTTCGGTTGTTCATGGCTGTACACGTTCACGCAACGAGTATAACGTTTTTAAAACCATACTTTCATCATTCTCTTTTGCTGTATTGAACTTATTGTAACTAGAAGAGGAAAAAGTTAGGCCATTGTAATTTGATCTCTCATAAAATCGGACTATCGTAAGACTAATGATAGTAACCTGAACACTACAGCTACCTGTACACTATAAACTTTATTATATCTTTACATACTCTAGACACCCACATGTACTGTACAGTAAATTCTATAGTACTATACTGCATAAACATAAATAAATTTTACTTATTGCGCCGTTGTGGGATTACCGGCGCCTTTGGACTGGTCTAGAGTTTCGAAAGAAGGTGTGCGGTGGCCGTAGGTTAAAATCGCTCAGTCGAAAATCGAAAATCGCTTGGCGGGTCGGTCGCCAGGAACGGAACCCTGCCACTAACCGAGGGCCACCTGTACTTACGTACGTATGTAGTAAACTGTGGAATCTTATCTTTCGAGTGAGGCGATCTCCGAAAGTGGCGAGAGAGGAGGAGACCAAATGGCAGAAAACTTGAACGCTTAACTTTACGAAACACATTAAAAAATGACAGAAAACATTAACAATAAACTTTACGAAACACATAACAAATGGCACAACACGTTAACACTTAACTTTACAAAAAACTTAAAAAATAATTTTTTTTTTTTTTTTATGATTTTTACATTTTTTGTTACTTTTTTATACTTTCAGGTCATCTGTCGTAAGCTCCTCATGGTGCTCCTCAAGAAGGTTATTGATGTCGTCCTCGTCGATGACCAGCCCCAAGGACTTGCCGAGTGCAACGATCTCATCAAGATCTGGTTGCAAAACAGTTTCAGGATCGTCAACTGTTTCTGAATCTGCATCAGCTTCACCCACGTCGAATCCCTCAAAGTCTCGGGTGGATACAGCATCAGGCCAGAGTTTCCTCCACGAAGAATTCAAGGTTCTCCTCGAAACCTCCTGCCAAGCTTGATCTATGAGTCGGATGCATATGACGATATCGAAATGCTCCTTCCAAAATTCACACAAGGTGAGGTTTGTGGTATCGGTGATGTCGATACATCTCTTGAAAAGATGTTTTGTATACAGCTTCTTGAAGTTTGATATCACTTGCTGGTCCATGAGCTGGAGGAGAGGGGTGGTGTTAGGTGGAAGATAAAGAACCTTGATAAAAGAATACTACGCTAGGATATCTTCCTCGAGGCCAGGAGGGTGAGCAGGGGGCATATTTCAACACCAGCAGACATTTCATAGGGAGGCGCTTCTCTTCCAAGAATTTCTTCACTGTCAGGCTGAAACATTTACCCACTCGGTGAACAATTTCGCATTAGCCCTCCACATCACTGGAAGCTTCTCCTTTAGCACTTTGTGGGCCTTGAAGGCTCGAAGAGTCTCCAAATGATACACAAGTACGGGCTTCACCTTGCAATCCCCACTGGCGTTCGAACAAAGTGCGAGCGTGAGCCTGTCTTTCATAGGCTTATGCCGGGGTAGCTTCTTCTCTTCCTTCGTGATGTACGTCCGACGAGGCATTTTTTTCCAAAAAAGGCCAGTCTCATTCATCACAGTTGAAGACTTGCTAAGAACTGTAGCCTTCGTTTATCGTCATCTCTTCGAATGTCTTAATAAAGGCTTCGGTCGCTTTCGTGTCCGAGCTGGCAGCCTCCCCATGCCGCACCACTGAATGGATGCCAGTCTGTTTCTGTAATTTTTCAAACCACCGGCAAGAAGCCTTGAAGTCTGGGGTTGGCATCAATGTTCCTTCTCCTCTGTCATCTTCGGCCTAGGCAATCAAATCGCCGAAAATAGCTCTGGCCTTCTTGGCAGATTGCCATTTCGGTTATCGTATCGCCAGCGATTTCTTTGTCTTTTATCCATACAAGAAGCAGCCTCTCCATCTCATCGTGCACGTGGCTCCTCTTGTTGGACAAAATAGTCACTCCCTTGGAAGGTGTAGCTGTTTTGATGGCTTCCCTCTGCTTAAGTATGGTACCTATCGTCGCCAGATTTCTGCTGTATTCCTTAGCGATCACACTCAACCGCATGCCAGCCTCATACTTCTTGATAATCTCCATATTTGTCTCCATAGAAAGCATCCTCTTCTTTCCGTGAACTTCAGCAACTTTCTTGGGACCCATGACTATATGTACGTAATTAAGTTATGTACTAAAGTTCTCACACAACATGATAAAGTACAAAGCAAAATCACTAACACGAATTTACATTAACAAACGAAATCGTATATGAACGAACGAATTCCGCGTGCTTACGATAACGATGCTGCTACTGATCGGCCGAATAACGCCTTTACATAGAGCACGATGGGAGAGATGCTGACCAATAGGAGAGCAGGATCTTACGGCGGTGACTAGCATCAGGAACCAATGGGAGAGTGGGAGGATGGTGGCGATTCTACTCAGTTGGCGGCGCGAGAGTTTTAAAATTGTTCTCGGTGGTCCGGGCGAATCTCAGGACGTTACAGTAACACCCTTTCATAACCTGAATTATTTTCGTATGCAGAGGCAAAAAAATCTTCGTATTTGCTTTCATAACTTGAATTTTTCTTAAGTTGGGACTTTCATATATCGAGGTTCCACTGCATTTTCAAAAGTATGAATAGCATACACAAAGTTTCCATACCGAGTTTACACTTAAAAGCATGAAAGTGTATACTAATTGTATACTAGTACATACGGTACTTCAGAAATTAAAGTTTTGGAAGGGATATCATCTTTGAAAAGTGCAGTAACTTTGTGAATGGGTATTGCATCTTGTAAAAGTATGTGTACACTAACTGTAGGTGCTGTGATTTCCTTTGTATCATATTTATTTAAGTACAAAAATAAAAATACATTTTTAATACATGTTTTACACATGAAAGTTTTAAAACTTATAAATTTACATAATAAATTAAACAAACACGTTTGCAGTGTTTTGCAGCTTTCTGGGGGATTCGCAAATATTCGTGCTATTTTAATTTTGCGCAACTCAAATTGCGCAAGTTCGGGGTATTAATGTATACATTACCATCTAGTACTGACCCCTCCTTTTGGGGTGAACTTTGGCTCATGCACCTATTGCAGAGGTTGGAAAGGAAATTCATCATATAATATAGAGGCAAGTACCTATTAGAGAAATACGTAAATTATTGTAAAAATTCAATTTTTATATAAGTACCGTGTATTTTTGTGTATACGACGACCTTTAGATAAAACATGGTAAAAAATCATGGCAATTTTTCATGAATCTATCTCAAATTTGTAGTATAAGACGACTTGTAAATTACAAAACTGATATGTTTTTATGGAGATAAGTGAGCATTTGCAAAAATTAAACAGTAAACTACATTATAATAATGACTTAAAGGTTGTTTTGCTTGCTGTATCCAGTTACAGTATTACTATTACCATATTGTTACTGTACTACAAACTATAAACATCATCATGTACATCATCCGCATTTGATATTGCTTACATTCTCATAATCTTGGCTGATTTGAGTATATTATCGATATCTTCATTGCCATTATTTGTTAGAAGAGCTATAATTCAGAGATACCTTTTATTGTAAATTAACAAAGTTTAGTTGAAAACATGCACATATTACTTCATTGTATATAAGCATTAGATGCGATTTCTCCAGTTCCGAACATCACTTCTGCCTGGCCGTTATTAGTTTTAATCAGCCTCGGTTATAACACACAGCTTTAATTTACAGGCAGGCCACGGTTAACGGCGCAATTGCTCAGCGACGAATTGGTTTTACGGCTGTCGTCAAAAATGTTTATTTAAAAAATAAGGCAATTTAAGGTATTTTTACGGCACAATTTTCGGTCAACAGTGCCGCTAGCGCCGTTATGTCTAATGAGTACATACATTTGTAGAAATACCGTTCAGCCCATAAAAGTTATGCTAACCGAGGGCCACCTGTATAAGTTATTCTACTTTCCTTATACATAAATATATAATAAGGCATTTAAAGGTATTTTTACGGCACAACAAGTTCATACATTTGTAGAAATGCCGTTCAGACCATAAAGGTTATGCAAATTATATAAACAAATTTTATGGAGCGTTATTACATAGGTATTAGGGTAAAATATACGCCTCTGACGATATTCTATGCCGAAATTATCGAGTTACATAAGTGCAAATTTAGCCATGGATGTGTCAATTTATAAATGTTCATGCTTTTATGTTTAAAATGTGTATGAAAATGTATTACATAACGGGTATTTTTATTTCTACAGAGAAATATGATACTAAGGCACCTTTTGAAAATGCCCTTCACGTTATCAATGCGATGTTTTTTCATGTTCTTTCTTGTGAGCCGCCGCCTGCCGCTCTTCCGAAAATATAGTTAAAAAAAGTGCAAATTAGCGATCGATGTATCGATTTTATAAATGTTCATGATTTTATATTTAAAATGTGTATGAAAATGTATTACGTATAGGGTATTTTTATTTATATGCAGAAATATGATAAAAAGGCAGCTTTTGAAACTGCCCTTCACAATATCAAATACGATGTTTTTTCATGTTCGTTCTTGTAAGCTGCCGTCTGATGCTCTTCCGAAAATATAGTTAAAAAGAGTGCAAACTTAGCGATCGATGTGTCAATTTTTTAAAATGTTTATGCTTTTGTTTAAAATGTGTATAAAAATATATTACATATAGGGTATTTTTATTTTTGTGCATAAATATGATACAAATTAAGGCAGCCTTTGTAACTACGCTCCACGTTGTCAGGGGATGTTTTTTTCATGTTCATTCTTGTCCACCACTTTTCCGAAAAATGCATGGTATTATTTTAATAATTATGCACCTTTTCCACAATTCCTTTAAAAAATTATACATTACTTCACTGTATCCAATAATATGTTATGTATTCTCATAATATTGTATTATAAAATAACAGGAAATCTAAGCCAGTATTCCGTGGAGCGGCCAATGTTGTGTTTTGAAATCAGCTGATGGTGAATATGAGTTTGTTTCGCCATAATGCAATTCTGAGCGAATTCTCTTGTTTCTAGTTAGCATAAACGAATACGTTATCTAGATACATACCTGACTTATATGAGACAAGGTTATTTTTCCTTATACGTGTTCTTAACCTTAAACGCCGGAGCGGTAAATAAAAAAATGACTCCCGTATGCCGGAGGGGTTTGAGAGTGAGCGCGTAAGCGGAAAAAAAATATTTTTTTTCAAAAAAATCACAGCGCGCTTAGTTTTTAAGATTAAGAGTTCATTTTTGGCTCCTTTTTTTGTCATTGCTTGAAGTTTAGTATGCAACCATCAGAAATGAAAAAAATTATCATTATCATATATAAATAATGCGATATATGATAGCGCAAAAACGAAATTCATATATAATTGTATTCAAATCGCGCTGTGCGCAAAACGGTTGAATTTGAAGGTAACAAGTTACTTTTTTTCGTTGTAATGTGCACTAAATTGCGATCATTTTGATATATAAACACATTGTAAAAACGATAAAAGCAACACAGAGAAAAATATTATCACAAAATAATGCATGAATTCGTAACGCGCGTACGTAAACACATATTTTCTTCAAAAATTCACTATAAATCTAAATATTGTCCTAGAGACTTCCAATATGTTTCAGAATGAAGACAAATGATTGAATATTACTATACTGTAAGAATATTAGCTTACAAATGCAGTTTTCGACCATATCTGACGAGCTAAAGTTGACCGAATGTCGAATTTTTTATATATATATTTTTTTATATGCAATTATTTCGGAAATAAGAAAAGCTACAACTTTCAAATATTTTTCGTTTTATTCTACATGAAATTGCGCACATTTTCATATATAAAACTCTATGAAATGCCTAATATGAAACGGAGCAAATATTCCGAGAATGGGACTTACGCATTTCGGAGATTTGTGCGGAGAATCCGCGCGCGGAGGGAAGGAAAGTTTTTTTTTAAAAATTCACCATAAATTTAAATATTGTGCTAAGAGACTTTGAATTTGTTTCACGATGAAGATAAATGACTGAATATTACTAGACTGTAAGAGTTTTATCTTACAATTGCGTTTTTTCGACCATTTCGGTAGAGTCAAATTTGACCGAACGTGGTTTTTTTTTCTATTTATCGTGATTTATATGCAAATATTTCGAAAATGAGAATAGCTACAACCTTCAACTATTTATTGTTGTATTATCATGAAATTGCGCACATTTCATATATAAAACGTTATGTAACGGCTAATTTAAAATGGTGCAAACATTACCACAATCGCACGTATGATTTTTTCGGAAGAGTTACCGCGCGGACGTAAAGAAAATGTTATTTTTTTTCATAATTCACCATAAATCGAAATATTGTGCTAGAGACTTCCAATTTGTTGCAAAATGAAGGTAAATGCTTGAATATTACTAGAATATAGGCGTTTTAGCTTACAATTGCGTTTTTCGACCATTTCGGTAGAGTCAAAATTGACCGAAGGTTGAAAATTTGTCACTTATCATTTTTTATATGAAAATATTTCAAAAATTGATAAAAGCTACAACCATGGGTTGTTTTTAGTTGTATTTTGCATGAAATTGCGCACATTTTAATATATAAAACTTTATGTAACGGCTAATTTAAAATGGTGCAAACATTACCACAATCGCATGTATGATTATTTTCGGAAGAGTTACCGCGCGGACGTAAGGAAAAAGTTTTTTCATAAATTCACCATAAATCGAAATATTGTGCTAGAGACTTCCAAATTAGTTGCAAAATTAAGTTAAATGATTGAATATACTAACAATATAAGAGTTTTTAGCTACAATTGCGTTTTTTTCGACCATTTCGGTAGAGTCAAAGTTGACCGAAGGTTGAAATTTTGGCACTTATCGTTATTTATATGAAAATATCTTAAAACCTGATAAAAGCTACAATCATGAGTATTTTTTTGTTGTATTCTACATAAAAATGCGCACATTTCATATATAATACTCTATGTAACGGCTAATTTAAAATGGTACAAAAATTATGTCAAAGTGACGAAATAATTTCAGAGATGTGTCACAGATACTTTTTTTAGTGCGGCAAGAAAGAATTCGCGCTTGCGCGCCTGTGTAACGATTGTAAACAAAACAACACCTTGATCCGTGAACTCCCAGCATCCCCCAAGGCGCGTGATTCAAGAGTTTTCGGCTGGTAGGCCTAAAAGTATTTTTCCGCGAATTTTTAAAAACAATTTTGTATGTCGACGTAAAATACGTCCAGTCGGCACCCAGAGAGACAAAAAATGTCGACGTAAAATACGTCCAGTCGGCGTTTAAGGGTTAAGTGGAAATATGAATTGAATAGCTCTCATTGTGAATGTGAACTAATTTTTTTTTTCGTTAACAGATTATGTTGGCGGCATGTTTATTGCGTAATAAAATTACATGATTCCGTTCGCAATTCTTCTTTATATAATCGTAATACAAACTTTATGTTATTTGTCTTATATCGGCGTGAAACCAACAGTAAAATGTGTTCTTTCAAGCACAGTAGTTTTGATTAAAATGATTTTATCTCAATTTTATCGACGGTTGTGTTTGATGGCATACGTTTACTTTTATCCTTGTTGCCAATGTACGATAATAGTCATTAGCAGCCTGAAAAGTTTTCTCAGCTTCAGTTATAACTAGGTTTATATTTAACAGTATATTTCCCAATTGATCTTTGATCTATGGCAAATAAAGTTATTACATTAAGATATCTCAGTTCTATTCTATACATAACGCCATTTATAACAACTACGGTAATAGTGTGCTGTAGTATAATCATTGAAATACAAGCCAAACGGATGTTATCCAATTCGGCTGCACTTTAGAAAAAAAAAAGTAGTTTCTCGTTCGGTCGTTCATGGCTGTACACGTTCATGCAACGAGTATAACGCTAAAACCATACTTTCATCATTCTCTTTTGCTGTTATTGAACTTATGTAACTAGAAGATGGATAAAGTTAGGCTATTGTAATTTGGTCTCTCATAAAATCGGACTATAGCAAGATGAATTATCGAAACTTGAACACAAAAGCTACCAGTACACTGTATAAACCTTATTATATCTTTACATACTTGAGACACCCAAAGGATTAAAGCTAGGTTTTTTTTCACTTTACAGTATTTACAACTACTATCCGACTTACAACCTGCTCGACATACGACCACTCGTACTTACAACCTTACTTCAGACAGTTGACCATTGAGTTACTTGGCACTGCGCCATCTCATGAGAACTCTCATCACTCAGGGGCAGCATCAGTTTGAAATACCCTGCCCTATGCAGCATCATTTGGTATTAACTGTACTGTAGACTGAATTGCAACAACCAATTTACGTAAGAATCGACTTCTGAAAATGCATGCAAGAACCTAACCCCATTGTAAATTCAATGCCTGATTGTACGTAATATATACTATTACATAAATGATTAAAATGTATTAGTAAAATACAATTATGGTAAACAAGGATTGAAATACAATGATTGTACATTACATTAGCAGTACTAAGTAGGCACTTTTATATAGTCAAAGGTTTGATTAGTATACCCCTACCCAGTGATGTTGGCCACTTTCTAAGGTTCGACTTACATCCATTCTGACTTACAACCAGTGGGTCGGAACCAAACTTGGTTGTAAGTAGGATAGTACTTGTATAATACTATAATGTACTGTACAGTACTACTGTACAGTAAATTCTATAGTACTATACAGTGGGGCCTTGCTTAGTCGCGGATCAGCAATCACGGATTCAGTTAATCACAGGTTTTTTCTTGGACCACTTCTCAGTCTATATCACTAGTATGAATCCGTGGTAGGCTAAGCCTCGTCCAGTTCCAATAACCAACAAATGCATGAACAGATTCACATTATGATATTAACTGACAATAAAGGTAATAAAACCATTCTCACCTTATATATTATTGGCATATGTATCTTCATAATATATAGCCTATTCATGGAATAATCCCACATCATTGATATCAACTTGTAGTTGAGCAGCCAGCAGAAATCTAAACATTGAGTTACACTTAACAGCACCTTTGTCATTCTTAACCTTTTAGAAATGTTAATAGTAGTAGTGTAGTTACAGTAGTAATAACATTTAGGAAAACATTTATTTTCAACTCGAACTTCATTATTGTTTTGGAATAATGTAATCAACTTCTCTGAACACTCCAGTCATACAAACGATAATTGTCATAGATTATCGTATTAATTGCGATCGGCGACGAAGCGTAAACGTAATAAAACCATTTTCACCTTATATATTATTGTCATATATTCATAATAAAATGCATATCTTATATATTATTGGCATATCTTCATAATAAAAAGCCTCTTCAAGGAATAATTCCTTGGGGAATGCATTTTTCAAAAGACAAAAATACACTTTACATGTTTACAGCATGCAATGATTACTTTATTTTGATGTGATTACATTAATATTACAGTATGGTATTCTAAGCAGTACAGTGACTATTTTTTTATCATAAATGTATATTCATTCACGAAAAAAATACGAATGACTACCGTGACGTCACCAAACCTAGTCTCGTTCATACATACTATCTTAACACAATGTGATAGTGGTTACACCGTTCTACAAAGTACCGATGTATTTTTGCGTAAGTATCCTCTAAATTCTGTCATAAATCACTTTACTTACTTTTTTTGTGGAGCCCAAATACTACGTATATCCCGGGGAATTAACGGAATTGCGAATTTTATCATAGAGCAAGATTCATTAATTACTGTGTTTTCTTCTTCTTTTCATGACTAAATGCATTTTTAGGATACACTCATTTACAAATTTTCAAATACTATGAATGTAAATAGCAAAATCTCTCTCTCTCTCTCTCTCTCTCTCTCTCTCTCACAGAAAAAAACTATAATACTGATCTATTATTATCGTAATAAAAGAACAAAATGATCTTATATTCTTTCTGTGATTTACAAAACTGCTTCAATACAACTTTTATAGTTGACTCAATGATTATCACATTATAACAGTATACAAGAGAATATCTTATCAGTATTAATGTTTCATTTCTTATCACCATAAAAATATTTAAAATACAAATTTCATTATGTTATTCTCGAGCTAAGCTAGTAACAGTACGCTCGTCCTAAGCTGCTCTTTCAAGCTATTGAACAGTAACTCTCATCCCAAGCTGCTCTCTCTCTCTCTCTCTCTCTCTCTCTCTCTCTCTCTCTCTCTCTCTCTCTCTCTCTCTCTCTCTCTCTCTCTCTCTCTCTCAATGAAATATGAATTACTGTATCATAACATCATAAACTATTATGTACAAAGTTAAAAATAATAATAATTCTATTAATAAATTAGTTTCTTTTAGCAACTAAATTGTTTTCCAAAATAATTCTTTCGATAATAAACGTCCATCAGCTGATTCTAAACGTAAACAAAAGACAAAACTAGATTTTTATTGCTGTATTTTGCTGTTTATACATTAATATTATAGTTGGGTGCTGTAATCTTGACAGTAAATCATGTTTTTTTATCATAAATATGTTCATTAACAAAATAGATATACTATGTACTTTTAGTTTGGTGCAGCAGCCAAAAGGGATTTTGACGAAGGAAAAATCTATTTCTGGGTGATTGGCTCGTGTCGCCCTATGAAAGATCCTTAATATCATTCTTTCTAGGTAAAATTAGCCTAAAATTACCAGAGAAAAACAAAATTAAGAAATGTCAGTAAAACTGACTCGCTCACCTCTTAAAAAGAAGTGTCGGTATGATAATAGGGGCGAGTGTGGAACACTACCACGAGACAAACACCAATTAGAACTTCCTATCAGAATCCCCCCAAGAGAGAGCTGATACCAACGGGCGATGCAGCCTCTACTACTACTACTAGAGGACGCCACGGACAGCAGGGCCCCTAGCGGACATCCTTAATTAAAACAACTAAATACATCTTGTCCTGCAAGGGGGGGAAAACAAACCATTAAAAGGGGGGGTTTTCATAGGGCGACACGATCGAAAGCCAATCACCCAGAAATAGATTTTTCCTTCGTCAAAATCCCTTTTCCTGGGCTCAGCTCGTGTCGGCCTATGAAAGAGTACCAGAGAAACAGACAAGATGGAAAAAAGGAACAATGAAAAACAGTGTAAAATGATGGATATAATATAAGTAAATCAATTACAGCATACAAACTAAGCACTTAAACTAACTTATACTAAACAGTAAAATAATAGAACGTTAGTAATCTTAAAGTACTTAAATGGTAATTACAGTAAATTACAGTGCTGCTGCATAATATAAAGAAAAAAAAGGGGGATTTACTTAACAAAATTACAAAATATACAAACTCATGTGTCCTACCCTAGCATAAAATAAGGGTAGGTACACTGAAATCCATCATTAATACAAGTATTTGCAAAATATTATACAAAACACATTGCGCTGTCCGAACCCTAAGCATAAAAAATAACGGGTAGGTACCACTGAAGTTCATCATAAATACAAAAATGGATTGAATATATACAAACCATATTGTGTCCTACCCTAGCATAAAAAATAAGGGCTAGGTACACTGAAGTACATTATCAGTATTGCAAATATATACACAACATATTGTGTCCTACCCTAGCATAAAAAAATAAGGGTAGGTACACTGAAGTACATTATCAGTACAAGCGTGGATGTCCCTAGCAAAAAAAATAAGGGACAATCCACTATATTGATTTTTCTTCAACGGCTAAGGCTATGATATTTGAGTAGCCTGGCGATAGGGTGAGGCATGTTGGCTGATGTAGGTAGAAAGGAGATCTGGATCTATACTACAACTACTATACGTATCAGGGGAAACTATGTTTCCCGCTGCTACTGCTGAAACTTTAAAGATTTCCAAGGACTTTAGATAATGCCGTTTAAAGACTGTCGGGGATTTCCATCCAGTATACTTTCTAAGATCCTCAAAGTTCATATGTTGAAAATAATTAATAGAGGTGGCTACTCCCCTGATATCATGTGCTTTTGATGACTCAGGGTTGGCTTGTTTAATGAAGTTAAAGGATTTGCTGTCTAATGCCTTTCACTGACAAAGTACCACCTTTTTTTTCTCTCATGAAGAGAGCACCTGAGGATCTTGAAGAAGTACGAGATAGAAAGGCTCTAAGAGTTGATACTGGGCAGAGAGAAGGATCCTGTGGTAGTGGGATAACCTTCCAAGGAGCCCACCTTGCAAGAGGATCCTCATTTTGGCTAAAAAGCTACGATCCGGAGCAAGTAGAACTTCTCCTGATGGGAGGAATTCCACATGACCCGCATCCCTGGATAGAGCCGACAGTTCTGAAATTCTAGCTCCTGAGGCTAGGCTTAATAAGAATAATGTCTTCCTCAGGAGCATTATGAATGTACAAGATGAGTTGTCAGTATCTGAAGCTAGTTTGAGGACATCATTTAAGAACCATGAAACTGTAGTAGGCCTCTGAGAAGGTCTAAGTCTAGCACAGGCTTTAGGGATAGATGTGAAATAAGATTCAGTCAGATCTATCTGAAAACCTACTTGAAAGATTTTCTTCAAAGCCGATTTATGAGTGGTAATCGTGCTAGCTGCTAAACCTTTTTCAAACAAGGATCTGAAAAAGGATATAGCCAAATTAACTGTCATGGTTGTAGTGTTCGATTCTCTCAAGAAAGATGCTAATTTTTAACAGCTGAGTCATATTGTCTAATGGTTGACTCTCTTATCTGATTCTAGGAAGAGAATATTCTGTGGATCATATCAGCATCTTTATTAGCCGCAAACTTCATGAAGTCCATAAAGTTTAGGGTCGGAGAGTTCCTGAGGAAGCGAACACAGTCCTCATTTGTACTGATTGTGATAGCTTGGGATTGGGGATCCGTTGAGGTCGGAGACCCAATTCCAGAAGAAGAGGATACCAGTTGCTCTTGGGCCAGTCCGGTGCAATCAGAGCTACTATCCCTTTGAAAGACCTTAGTTTGCTTAGGACTTTCAAGAGAGATTCACTGGAGGAAAAACATAAATTCTCCTCCACTCGGCTGATTCCAATCCAACGACAGGGCGTCCGTGGCATAAGCCAGAGGGTCCAGGTTGGGGGCCACATAGCAAGGGAGCTTGTGGTTCGCTTGTGAGGCGAAGAGATCCACTTGGAGACCTGGGACTCTCAGGCTTACCCACTGGAATGACCCGACGTCCAGAGACCACTCTGATTCCAGAGGAACTGACCGGGACAGGCGTCTGCTATCACATTCCTTACTCCGCCTGCCAGGTGATTGGCAGACAGATGCCATTTGTGTTTGTTTGCTAATGCAAAGATGGCTATCATGACATGATTCACATGCTTGGATTTGGACCCTCCTCTGTTGATGCAATGAACTACTACTGCACTGTCCAAAACTAGCCTTAGATGAGACTTCTTCGGGGGAAGCAGTCTCTTCAGAGTAAGAAATACTGCCATTGCTTCCAACACGTTTATGTGGAGCTGGCGAAATTGAACTGACCAAGTCCCCTGAACTTGTTTGAACTGAGAGTATCCCCCCCACCCGGACAGGGATGCATCCGTGTGAATGGTTAACACTGGGAGGGGATATTGAAGGGGTACTTTCTTGGCTAAGTTCTTTACTTTTGACCAAGGCCGTAGTTGGTTGCGGAGGATCTGTGGAATTACTGACAACTTGTCTCGATATTTGGAGTTTGCTGCTTGACCGCCAATTCGATTTATATCTTTCAGCCTTGCTTTCAGAAGGATATCTGTTACCGAAGCAAACTGAAGAGACCCTAGGATTCTCTCCTGGTTTCTTCTTGACGTTTGTTTGCATTTGAGAAATTGCCTGACAGATTTTGCTATTTCCTTCCGTTTGACCAGGAATTGACAGATTGTGGGAAGACAAATCCCATTGGATTCCTAGCCACTGAAAACGAGATTCCGGAGTCAGTCTGGATTTCGTTTTGTTTATCTGGAACCCCAGATGTTCCAGAAAGTGAACTACCTTTTTGGTGGCTTTGAGACATTCCTCGACTGTTGGTGCCCAGATCAACCAATCGTCGAGGTATGCAGCTACCATGATTCCCTGAGCTCTCAATTGTTGTACAACCACTTCTGCAATCTTTGTGAATACCCTGGGGGCTACATTCAGACCGAAGGGCATCACTTTGAATGAGAATGTTTGATTTCCTAGCCTGAATCCTAGGAATGGGCGGAAGTGCCTGGCTATAGGGATATGATAGTATGCGTCTGTAAGATCGATGGAGCATGTGACGGCTCCACGCGGAAGTAAGGTCCTTACTTGCGAGAGGTAAGCATCTTGAACTTGTCGCAACGAATGAAAGAGTTTTTAGCTTTGACAAAGTCTAAGATTACCCTTCTTTTTGTTGAGCCTTTCTTTGGCACGCTGAATAAGCGACCTTGAAATTTTAGATGTTTGACTCTCGCAATAGCTCCTTTCTGAAGGAGTTCTTCGCGTATCTGTCAATTCCTTTGACGGTATCTGATGGAATGATTTGATTGGAGGAGGATCTTTGATCCAACTCCAGCCTAATCCTTTGGACACTATGCTCTGTGCCCAATTGCTGAACCCCCACCTGTGGCGGAAGAGGAACAGCCTCCCTCCTACCTGGGGAGCCTCATTGTTGATGGGCGGGTTGGCCACCACGCCCTCCTCTGAACACTGTCGCCTTCACTCCCGTACCCCGTTCCTGCGCCACGCTGAACGGAAAAGTAACCTCTGCGCCCTACCTCTCGGCCTTCGAGTGTAGCCTTGAGCCTCATATGTAGGGTTGAAGGCCGGGCGAGATAGCGTAGGAAGTGGATGGCTGAGATTGCGGGGGGCAACAGGAGGATAGGCTGGTTCTGCTTTGAGCTGGCAGGTTGTCCCTGTTGGGTAACCGGGACCGCCTCCTGCATAAATTGCATGCTGTTGCTGGAGTTTTTTTATATGGCTTTGGAAACCTCTTACCAGCCTTCTTCGGTTTCTTGCCAGCAGTGGGAACGGATTCCTGTTTCCTCTTTGAGGAAATACCCCACCTAGCTCTAAGGCTCTGGTTGAGCCTAGCAGCTTCGTGGTGTACCTCGTTAACCGCGGACTCTGGGAAGAGATCCGCTCCCCACATGCTAGCGGCCAAGAGTCTATTAGGCTCATGCCTGATGTACATTCTTGTAAGACATGCTTCCGGCAGTTCCTCCTAGCCTGGAAGAAGTCAAAAGCGTCCGTTAGAACCGTCTGGAACTGAGATTTCGCCAGAATCTTGAACAGCGGTTCCGTAGCATAAGAGAGGGCAGCCATTTTCCGTGATTATAAGGGAATTGAGGGACCTGCCAAACCTAGTTTCGCGCATCAAAACTCTGCCTGGATTAGGGAATCCGGCAGCCTTGGTAGTTTCTCGCCGAACTGGTCCATGGCGCAGTCCGGTTTGAGCTTACCAAGCGTGAACGTAGCTGGCAAGTTCTCCCACAATTCTCCGAAGGCCGGGAAGAGCGGAGAAGTAGACTCCGCCTCCCTCAACTGTGGGATGGGCTCATCCTTGAGGACTGCCTGAAGAGACTTCTCCACTAATTTCGTGGCGAACGGAAGAGAAACCTCCTCTTCCGTCGCGAAAATAGTGAAGGGACTCTTGTAGGCCTGGAGTTTGGTGTTCGTACACTCCCAGTCCTCAAGGCAGTGAACCCATTCCCGCTGAGCGTGATCTCTACTATATAGGACCGACTCCTTAGAGATCTTGTCTTCCCTCGTCAGAGCCGTTGGCGTCAGCCTAGCATAACCAATGAAAGGCTGCGTCAGACCCGGAGGGTAAAACTCGAAGTCCTCAATCCTTCGAGTTCCACACTCCGGGATAGAGATCATTCCATCTTTGAACGGAGCGTAGGCAGCTACTCTCCATGGGTTCTCCATAGAGAAAGCTGGCAAAGAGTCATATGGCGGGAGTTGAAGAATCCCCGTGCTTGACGCTGGGGAGACTGGGGGAGGAACCTGAGATAGCCCAGCTACTCGGTCCTCATTTTCTCTCATTCTGTTAGAGAGATCCTGGATTGATTGGCCAGATTGAGACAGTGTGTTTGACAACTGTGCAAACATCTGCTCGAACCGTGTCCCCAGTGCGGAGATTTGCGAGCCTACCAGCACGCCCACCTGTTCCATCACCCCTGCTGAGAAAGCAGAGGGATCACAAGGTGCTAGTGCCCTGCTACCCCTAACCGGCGTAGCCAGGAGTGGAAGCGGTGGAGGCGGGAGAAGGCAGTGACTCGGCGGGAGCGCGAGCCTTCTCCTTCGAAGCCTTGCTTCTGGAGCTCTTTGAGTGGGAAGAGCTCGGCTTTGCTTTCACCGCATCGGGACGTTAGGAAGTCGACGACATTCTTAGCCGAAGAAGACGAAGACGACTTCCTAGAAGTCGTCTTGGCTAGAGTCTTCGGTTCTCTCTTTCCCTTCTCCTTTGGGGTACAGAGAGAGCGGGAGAGCGAGTAGGGATCTCGATCCACAAAGCCTTGGAATGAAGCGCTAAGGGGAATAGAAGAAGGGACAGGAGAAGATCCAGAAGCACCCAAGGAAAGACCTTGGGCGCTCGACACACCTACCTCAACCAACAAATCCTCCACCCCTACCGCCATAGGTTCAATGTTAAGGTCCAGGGCAGCGACGTCCGGGACCGACTCCTGGGAGGCTACGACCCCAAAGGATTGCTGGAGGTCTTGCTGGATGGAGGCTATCAGCGGGGCAGCGGACAAGGGTCAACGTAACCCGTCGACTTGCCCGCGGGGGAAGATCTGGACGGCCAGCTTCTTATCCAGAATGTAGGGCTGGCCTTTGGCGGCGTTCTTCCCGAAGCCGCCCACCCACGCTTTCAGGGTGGCGAGGGCGACCTCCCTCACACCGGTAGCCTGAAAGAAAGGCGAGATCAGCTGCCAATGGTGGAACGGGGTTAACAAACTTACGACTAAAAGTTGTTAGTAAAAAGATAAGGAAGCCTATAATAGACTTACCCCATCTCCCAGCTGACCGACCAGGTCGTAGCAGATGGCGCAGGCTTTCAGGATGCCAGGGACGATCGTACTCGTTGAACGACTGTGGCACAGGGGGGCGGGAGAGCCTTACACTCATCATGTCCACAGGGTCGAACAGCGTCGCGTTACACGCTGGGACCTGGCAGTTGGTAGCCTGTAAGTGGAAAAGTACATGAGTACCAAGTAAACACTTACAGTCTAACAGAATGCCCGCTGGTGCCGGAGCGATAAAGTTAGATTAAACCAGAGCCCCGCCAAAATACGTGTGGTAACCAGATTGGTATCCTAGGCTATGGCTCCGCTGATGGCGGAGACACAAAAGGAAACCAACCAGGAGTGGTGGTAATTGGAAACCACGACGGAAAATGGCGGGGATGGTAGATAAAAATAGTAATATTACACAATTCATTGTAAAATATTGTACAATTAGGGTATATCCTTAAATAATAACAATAAAACAAACCTCTCTCCGCCCGTCTACTAGAAGAGTGCGTAGGTAAGAAGTAAGCTCCCTTCCGGTAGCGGGGGAGAGATATAAGGATATAGTAGGCAAGCAACCGACCACTAGTAGTGCCCACCCCGCCCGCTAGCGGAGCCAGTAACCTATAACCAAAGGTGCCCCGGCTGCGACGGAAGGCTCCCTTCGTATAGCAAGGGAGGTGGCTGAGCAACTGGGGAGGGGGGGAGGAAGGTCTCGGCGTCACACGGCGGGAGCGAGAGAGGGGGAAGGGATGGCCTACTCCTCCCCGCCTCACCGGCTACCCGCATGGAGACCCGGTACCTCATGAGTGGTCGCCCTATACCCCCCGCTGGGAGGAACCCCTGGCCACCTCCGAGTAAGAGAAGGCGACTGAGGTTGTCATGACAACCAAGGGGTCCCCCAGCTCCTCCCTATACCAGAAAGGGAGGGCGGGGCAAGGGTAAGGTGCGATGGAACACGTGACCGCAAGTGGCCTAGGCCGCGAGCAACACAACCGTGAGAGGGCCACGTGAACCAAGCTGTACCAATACAAGGAACAAGCACCTAGGCTAGCCTAACACCCTAAATAAAATAAATATATACATCGAAAAGATGGAAGAGACACTTTTAGTAAAAGAGAAAGAAGCCCAGGAGGAGGCAGACTGTTCCAAGAAACAGAAGCCTACTCGGAGCCAGCGATAGCCGATGTAGAGCAAGAGCCGGGATGCTGGGCCGGAATAAAAATAATAGCCCTAAATACCAAGCTAAGAGAATGGTAGGAGGGCTAAACTAGCTAAAACTCGATGTAAAACAATGAACGTGATAAAGTAAGCCCATAAGTATAAGAAGTCCCCAGTATGGAGGGGACCGGGAATTCTAACGAGGCAGCATGGCCGCCACGAGACAACCGGGGAACCGTATATGACCTATTAAGAGGAAAATACTGGTACCCGGAAGATAAAATTGTGGTAAAATATTACTTATGAGTTACTTAACTTAGCCGTGGCAATTGCAGAGCGTTCCATTGTAGATTATAAGGATAAATCCCGAAATAGCACAGCACAAGGAAAAACTGCGTCTTGGACCGCATAGCGCCTAAAAATTTAATGGAACTGTCCGCTAGGGGCGCTGCTGTCCGTGGCGTCCTCTAGTAGTAGTAGTAGAGGCTGCATCGCCCGTTGGTATCAGCTCTCTCTTGGGGGGATTCTGATAGGAAGTTCTAATTGGTGTTTGTCTCGTGGTAGTGTTCCTCACTACTCGGCCCCTATTAATTTCATACCGACACTTCTTTTTAAGAGTGAGCGAGTCAGTTTTACTGACATTTTCTTAATTTTGTTTTTCTCTGGTAATTTTAGGCTAATTTTACCTAGAAAGAATGATATTAAGGATCTTTCATAGGCCGACACGAGCTGAGCCCAGAAATCATGAAAATAGAAAGGAATTGTTAGGTAATATACTTTTGTTTGCTGATCTGATGAAGGGGAAATTGTAGATAGGAAAGAATAACTTTGAAACTGTCTTCGAATTTAGTTTAAGGTGATAGTTGAAGACATATTTGGTGCTTGAACTAAGTTGGCAGTTATAAACATTGAAATAGTGGTCTTGGATGGGTTAATTATTAAAGTAGGCAGTTTAAAGCAATTTTTAGGGGGGGTACCGGTATAACACGGGTATTTACTTATCACGGGGGGTTCTGGGCCCTATCCCCTGCGATTATCGAGGCCCTACTGTATGGTCTAGAGTTTCGAAAGAAGGTATGCAGCAGCCGTAGGCTTTAAAATTGCTTAGCGTCGGCGACCAGGAACGGAACCCCTATCGCTAACAGAGGGCTGCCTGTACTCAAAAGCTTGACTTTTTAAACCCAAGTAATATATTTTTAGCTTTCCATTAACTCTACATGTCTCCATTCTCATGACAGTATATACTTAAGTATAGAAATATTGCTTAATCAATCACCTTCACTGTGAAAATCTTTTCACTGTAACTTTTTATTACGTACCCACTATAAGCAGCTACTTTCTCTGGCATGAGCAGTGTATGCAATGGGTCTATGATGCCCAGAGTTGGTCGCAGTGCTCGATTAGCAATACCAGTTTTGGCCTTCAGAGGCTCATAATCAAAAATGGCTACACCAGTGGTCTCACTTCCTGTGCCAGCTGTAGTGGGTACTGAAAGAAGGAATAAGATGTGGATAAGTGTAACAGCCCAATAAAATATATATATATTATTATCATAAACATTAATGATACATGTATACAAGCAATCCCCAGGTTACGACGGGTTCGGGTTATGACGTTCTGAGGTTAAGGCGCTTCTCAATTATATTCATCAGACATTATTTCCAGGGTTACGACGCCTACAACGCTCATCTGGCAGACAAAATATGACACCAAAAATGCAAAATAATCAATATTTAAAGTTTTTTTTGGATGAAAAATGCAATAATAATCCAGTTTACATAGTTTTCAGTGCACCCAAAGCATTAAAAGTAAGGTTTTCTTAGGATTTTTATGATGTTCTGGCTTACGACAATTTTCGGCTTACGATGCGTCTAAAAGAACGGGACCTCCGTCGTAACCCGGGGACTGCCTGTATTAATTTTCATGAAAAAAGGACAGCCTTATACCTAGACCATTAACAATAATCCCCCCTTTTATCTGCAGATGTCTTTAAAAGCACCGTGGGAATCTCAGCCAGCCTAGTCCATGATAAAGAGTTCCACAACCTAAGCTATCCTAACTATATGAAATAGAGTTGGAAAGGCATTGCATGTGAAAATTTGGATATTAAACTACAGTACACTGGCAACTCAACTTATCAGATTTCATTACTTACCAGATGTGTTATCAAGTCTGCAATAAAAAATATTTTGTGCTTTTGTGTTTTTGGTTTTGCAAATAAAGTATGTATGGTAATTTTTTCTCCTGTATTAAAAGTTCTAACACTAAAGTACATATAATATATGTAGTTATATAGAGAAATTAAAAATTTTCAAGGACAATTTGTATTTTTCATAGCTACAAACCTGAGGTCTTAACAATAGGATAATTTCTAGCGCCTTGCTGGATCCGGTTAAAAAGCAGATCAAAGCAAGGAATCTTGTGATATCTGGCAACGCATGCGTAGATCGGGTGAAGAGTTGTCAAGGATGACTTAACAAAAAGAGGGGCGGGTAGAGGCAGGCAGTGTAACGTTAAGACCTCAGGTTTGTAGCTATGAAAAATACAAATTGTCTTTGAAAATTTGTCATTTGTTCATATGCGAACATATGTTGTAGGTATAAATAAACCTTGGTTCCTACCTGATAGGTGGTAGACTTCGTGGCTGCTGCCCAGGAGTCTGCATCACCTCAAGAAACTTTAGCGAGATATATGATCTATGGCCAAGAGTTCTTGTGGGTCTGCCGATGGGGTCTTATCCGCTTACTCGGCAGAGCCTGAAAGGACTTTGTCAATGGGTGCTGATCCACTTATATGACAATACACCTTATGAAGGAGCACACAACCAATCCCGACCACCTGATCCTAACCACCGTGTTAGTATTAAAAATTGTTCCAAGTTATCCCCAAACTCTTCACAACAACCATAACTCAAAAACACATTACGCACACACACATAATTTTCAAAAAAAAAAAAATAAAATAATGATACTCATCTAATAAGATATCACAAGAGTTCCTTACTGAACAATAGTGACTGGCCGCCAGTGCGACGTCTGCACTTTGTCAGCAGAAAGTCTAGAACATATCTAATAGACGGTATGTAAAATTTTAAGGATTGGTGTTAGCTCCTATACCCAGGATCGTATCCGCTGACACGAAAGGACCTATAGAAAAACAACTCTCGTAGGTCACACGAACATCTCTCAAGTAGTGAGATGCAAATACTGAGTTGCATCTCCAAAATGTCGCTTCCAAGATGTTCTTTAGCGACATATTTTTATGAAACGAGAGAGATGTCGCTACTGCTCTTACTTCATGAGCTTTCACTCTTAGAAGTCGAAAAGCGTCATCAGGACAGATCTTATGCGCATCTGTAATGACGCTTCTCACAAAGAACGCTAGAGCATTCTCAGACATCAGTCTTGTGGGGTCTTTTACCGCGCACCAAAGACCTTGTGTAGAGCCCCCCATCTGGTGTTTTCTCTGAAGATAGAATTTCAGAGCTCTTACAGGACAAAGAGATCTTTCTCCCCTCTCCCTACGAGACTCGATAAACCTTTAACCTCGAAGGTCCTACGCCAGGGATTCGAGGGATTCTCGTTTTTAGCTAGAAACAAAGCTTTAAACGAGCAAATGGCTGAGTCCCCCTTAAATCCTACTTTATCCTCTAGAGCATGCAGTTCACTAACTCTTTTTGCTGTGGCTAAAGCTAAAAGGAACAAACATTTTCTAGTCAGGTCTCGAAAAGACGCCAGATGAGGAGGTTCGAACTTTTCAGATGATAGGAATTTTAAAACTACATCAAGGTTCCAGCTAGGAGGAGCTGGCCCCGAAGACTTCGTAGTTTCAAAGGATCTTATGAGATCGTGGAGATCCTTATTCTCTGTTAGATCTAGTCCTCTATTCCTGAAGACTGCAGAAAGCATACTTCTGTAACCCTTTATTGTGGGTACAGATAGATGTGAATCTTCCCTCAAGAATAGTAAGAAATCAGCAATTTCTGTCACAGAGGGTAGTGGAGGAGGACAACTTCTTAGACTTGCACCACCTTCTAAAAACTTCCCACTTAGACTGATATACTCGTCTAGTGGAAGCTCTGCGGGTTCTCGCAATCGCGCTTGCAACTTTGCGAGAAAACCCTTTCGCTCTGACAAGTCTTTCGATAGTCGAAAGGCAGTCAGAGCGAGAGCGGGGAGGTTTTGATGATACCTCTGGAAGTGTGGTTGTTTGAGAAGATCCGTCCTTCTTGGGAGGGATCTGGGAAAATCTACTGTCCACTCCACCACCTCTGTGAACCAGTCTTGTGCTGGCCAAAAGGGGGCTATCAGGGTCATCCATGTTCCTTCTGAAGCCACAAATTTCTTTAGAACTAGTCCCAGGATCTTGAACAGTGGAAAGGCGTAGATGTCTACGTGAGACCAGTCTAGTAGGAAGGCGTCGACCATCAGAGCTCTGGGATCTTCTACCACCGAACAAAATACTTCTAGTCTTTTTGGAAAGGAATGTGGCGAAGAGATCCACATGAGGAGTCCCCCAAAGAGACCAGAGACTCTGACACACTTCTGAGTGGAGGGTCCACTCTGTGTGAAGGACCTGGTTCCTCCTGCTGAGCCTGTCCGCCCTTACGTTCCTTTCTCCCTGAATAAATCTTGTAAGCAGGGAGATATTTCTCTGGGAAGTCCAAAGCAGTAGTTCTCTTGCCAGTTCGTAAAGGAACAAGGAGTGAGTCCCTCCTTGTTTCCGAATGTAGGCCAACGCTGTGGTGTTGTCTATATTCACTTGAACAACTTTGTTCGATACCAAAGGTTCTAGGCTCTTTAGAGCCAGATGTACGGCAAAGAGCTCCTTGCAGTTTATGTGCCAGGACACCTGTGCTGCTTCCCAAATGCCTGACACCTCTCTCGAGCCTAAAGTTGCTCCCCAACCCTTCTCCGACGCGTCGGAGTATAACACTAGGTTTGGGTTCTGAACCTTCAGGGAGATTCCCTTGTTCTCCTTCAATGGGGGCAACCACCATTCCAAGTGAGGCTTCATCTCCACTGGAATGGGAAAGGCGTCCGATAGATTTCCTGTCTTCCAACTCCAAGACCTCTTGAGGAAGAATTGAAGTGGACGTATATGCAGTCTTCCTAGAGGAAAGAACTGTTCGAGCGAGGAAAGGGTTCCTAGAAGGCTTAACCATTCCCTCACCGACATCCGTTCTTTCCTTAAGAAGAGAGAGACTTTCTCCAAGCCTCTAGTGAGTCTCTCTTGCGAAGGAAATACTCGAAAACCCCGAGAATTCATCTGAATCCCCAGATAGACTAAGTTCTGTCTGGGGGTCAGCTGCGACTTCTCGAGGTTCACGAGTAATCCCAACGACTTGATCAAGTTCATGGTCAAAATAAGGTCCTCCAAACACTGTCTCTCTGATCTGGCCCTGATGAGCCAGTCGTCCAGATACAGAGATATTCACCCATTTTAGGTGAAGAAAACTCCCCACATTCTTCATCACGCTTGTGAAGACCTGAGGAGCTGTGGACAGGCCGAAACACAAGGCCTTGAACTGAAAGATCCTTCCCTCCGCCATGAAACGGAGGTACTTCTTCGACGAAGGGTGAATCGGTATGTGAAAATAGGCGTCCTGGAGATCCAGAGACACCATCCAATCTCCTTGGCGTAAAGCTGAAAGGACTGAGGCCGAAGTCTCCATGGAGAACTTCTCCTTCTGAACAAATTTGTTCAGAGCGCTGACGTCTAGTACTGGTCTCCAGCCCCCCGAGGCCTTTGCAACCAGAAAAAGGCGATTGTAAAACCCCGGGGAGTTTTGATCCAGCACTAGTTCTATCGCTCTCTTGTCCCACATCTGATCCACCATCATTCGAAGAGTATCCCTCAGTACAGGGTCCCTGTATCTGGCTGACAGTTCCCGCGGAGTTGACGTTAGGGGAGGACTGTCGTGGAAAGGTATAAGGTATCCCTTCCTTATCATAGACAGAGAAGAGGCGTCCGTGCCTATACGTGACCAGGCCTCCGCAAATTCTAAGAGCCTGGCACCTACTGGTGTTTGGAGGAGAGTAGCATCATTTACCCTTTTTAAAGAAACGGAAGGCAGACTTACTCTCCTCTCAGGAGCCTTCCTTTTTGAGGGTGCTCTGGAGGGAGGGCCTCCTCAAAAAGGCTGAACAGACGTACTCGGTCCTTTCTTTTCAACCGCAGCCGCAGGTCTCTTCTTCCTTGATGACTGAGTAAGAAGGTCTTGAGTCGCCTTCTCAGTAAATGACCGGGAAATGTCTTTCACTAACTGAGAAGGAAACAAAAAGTCCGATAAGGGAGAGTACAAAAGTGCTGCTCTCTGAGAGTGGGAGACCGCTTTGGTCAAAAAAGCACTGAAGACTGTCCTCTTCTTAAGAAGTCCCGCTCCAAATAAAGAGGAGATTTCTAAAGAGCCATCTTGTACTGCCTTGTCGATACACGACAGTATACAAAGGAGTACTTCTGGGTCGAGTCCTTGTGTCATCACCCCAAGGGACCAATCTAAGAAATTGAATACTTGCAATACATGGAAGAGTCCCTTGAGGAGATGATCCAGTTCTGAAATGCCCCAAGTCACACGGGCAGAGTTCAAACCTTGTCTTCTCGACGCATCGACTAACGTTGAAAAGTCTGCTTCAGCCGAAGACGGGAGAGAAAGGCCCATATTCTCTCCCATCTGATACCAAATGCCCCTTCTGCCAGCGAGTCTCGCTGGGGGCATGCAGAAGACCGTCCTGACCAGCTCCTTCTTCGAATCCATCCAAGAATTCAAAGACTGAAGAGCCCTCTTCATAGATATGGTGGGTCTCATTCTAAGGAAAGACGAAGACTTCTTTGCCTTCGTGCTCGAAAACAGAGAGCGCGGAGAAGGAGGAGCGGCAGGGGTTAATGCATCTCCATATTCTTCAAGAAGAAGGGCTGTCAAGACTTTGTAGCTTGACAGTCCTTCCCTTCTACGAGTATCGTCTTCTGAGTTCTCATCTAACTGAGAAGGACTAATGGAGTGATAATCTCTCCTCTTCACAAAAGTTTGAGCCTTGTAAGAAGCTTCCCGCTTGGCTGGCGCCACGCGCTTAGGTGGCTCCTCAAATATGGATGACGCCTCGCGTCCGCCTAGCGTCCTGGCTGACACCTCGCGCTTGGCTGGCTCCTCACGTCTGGAAGACGTCTCGCATTCAACTGGCGTCCTGGCTGGCGCCAAAAACTTGGCTGGCGCCTCGCGCTTCGATGACGCTTCACGTCCGGAAGGAGTCCTGGCTGGAGTCTCGCGCCTGGCTGATTCCACGCCTCTGTATGACGCCTCGCGCCTGGAAGACGCCTCATGTTTGGCTGACGTCCTGTCTTGCGCTTCGCGCCTGGTATATGCCTCTCTCGCTCTTGATCTAAAAAGAATGTCCTCTTCTACTTGTTTGGAAGAGGAAGCTTCATGCCTGGAAGACGCCTCGCGTCTGGCAGGGGAGAGAGGACGAGACTTCTTGATAGGAAGAGAAACGTCCTTCTTACGAGGAGGACCTCTAGCCAAAACCCCAACCAATGAGGCTAGCTGCTCTTGGACAGCTAGAAGAATTTTCCTTGAAGCTTCTCCCACGTCTTCTTCAATGGGAGGAGAAGGAGAGTTCGAAGGCGAGCGATCCGCTACGTCCATGTAGGGAGACGTTGACGCAACCTTAGCCTTTTTGATTGAAGAGGAAGCTTCATCCGAGAAGCGCTCCGGGCTCGAATTCAAATAAGGTTCTCTCCAATGCCTTTTCAGGGGCCTGGAAAGGTCCGAATCCTTCCACCCTCGTTTAGGTGAGGGAGAGGAAGAGAAACACTCTCGCAGGATGCTTTTTCTAAAGCGGTCCTGAGCAGTCTGAAGCGAAACAGAGCCTGCTGAAGGGACGTCTGACCGTTGGGGATTCTCCATGACCTCCTTAAGGCTTTTGACTTTCCTTCTCCTCTGGGCATGGGAGCTTGGAAGCGGTCTAGGCCTGGGAGCGTCACAGAGACGATCAAACGCCCCCTCCATAACACTGGGAGCACTCACTTCACTTAACACTTCACTCTCACTATCCTTACCTTGTAAGGCCGCCATTTTGGACCTCATCTTAGAAATAGTAGCCTTCAGATCGGCGATTTCAGAGGCCGATTCTGAAAGTAAAGCTTGTGAATGATTCGACACAGAGGGAGAATCAAATTCATTAAGGTTAGAGATAGGATCAATAAAAGGCTCAATAGGCCTTGTATTCACACTCTTTAAACGTCTAACTCTATCCCTCTCTAACTTCCTCAAATAAGAAGTTAGTGTCTTCCATTCTTCCGCATTCAACCCCTCACATTCATGACAGGTATTAGAAGAAGAACATTCAAAACCCCTACATTTACGACATACAGTGTGAGGATCAACCGAAGCCTTCGGTATCCTCACCTTGCAGCCTACATTCACACATATTCTCACACTCACATTTGAGTCAAGACATACTGAGAAAAATAAAAAAGCAAGTCCAAATTCAGTCCACAGTAGCGAATGCCAAAAACCACGATCCAGGTATGTCACCAAAAAGCCAAGAAACGATGATCCAAAGGTTGAAATAAGAATCTAAGTCAGGAGGTAGTAACAACAATGTTGATACCACCGGCGACAGAGAAAATATGATAGAAAACGGGAATGGTTCCTAGTCCTGCCACCCAGGGCAGGCCGGTAGATCACCTGACCTATCTGTAGCGAGTGGCGCGAAATTTGAATTTCTGTTGGGGACGACGGAGTCTTAGGTATGTATATATCTGACAGGTAAGTTGATTGTATGAAAATCAATCAACCTTTCGATATAAAAATCTTTAGCGAACAACTGACTTTGTGGAAAAAACAAAACTTACGTCTTTGAACTTCAATTGCTCAATTATTTACTGGGAACACCTATTGATTTTAGGTAACGTATATATAGGAAATTTATTCAGCTTTCCATTGCAGTTTTCACTTTTTTCTAGTATTATTTATTACAGAGTAATTACGAAAAATGTCAGCGTATATATGTATATGCGCTGCTCAATTTTATTCTAACAATATATATTTTTCTTTTGTGCATTTATTAAGGAAATTTATTCAGCTTTCTAATGCCATGTTAATTTTTTTCTATCTTTATTCCTTACTTAACTTAGGTATGATACGAAATATCAACATAAATAGGTTAGAAAATCTGAAAATTGCACTCCATAAAAAATTAGCATTATTAATTGGTAACAGCTAATTAGCAAGCTCATTTATAGCAAAATAATTACTTCCATGTGAAAGTTCAAACATTTCCATACAATTTACGAATAAAATGAACTCCTCAAACTTATTATTATATTTTTCATGATTTCAAGAACATATCTACGATTTTCCTTAAAAATTTCACATTCACCATGTTATTTTTATTATTAAGCCTTGCAAACATTATCTGATTGCTTTAGGAAAAATTAAATTATTTGCCGACTTATAAAACAAATCAGAAGCGTATAGTATTAGTTATAGTTTGGACATATCGATTTTTACAAAGAAACTTTTCTGCACGAGCCCCACTTTTCCCTCCACGGCATATCTTGTACCGGGTAGCACTATAGGAACCCCTGTAAGCGCAAGAGGGTTAAAGATTAATTTAATTTGTATTATATTTACATTTTCTAGATATTTTGCTGTTTACATTAATATTACTTTAAAGTGAGTATATCATTGTTATGAGCATTTTAGGGGTATGCACCCTCCAGCACAGAACCTAACCCCTGACAGACTAGACTAGAGTCAAACAGGATGGTATATAAAGCCACAAAAATTTGAAGAAAAGCTAACTACCTAATTAGTCACAATTGAACAAAACACGAAGTTGAGTACTTCATCAAATATGATAGGAAATAACCATCCAAAATGATGAAGAAAGGTCTGCACTGACCACCGATGTTCACCAGAAGCCAGCAGAGAATGAATTGTCAACAACTAGTCTGTTGTACCTGTTCCTCCCCCCGAGTAGGGGGGACACCTTGTCACCTACGTCAATGATAGCAGCACCACCTTTGAATTTTGGTCTGCCGTGTAGGGAACCTACAACTGTATAATTGTTCAGTAAGACACTGCACAAAAATTCAAAATAAACAAAATAACAAAGCTAATTCTAAACCATGTTTTTCGTGAACATGCTGCCTAAAAGGGAATCTATTTTGTTTACAACTCATCTCCAATCACAAACCCCTAACAATACAATGTTGTACGATAATTATCTTACATAATTATCATTCGTATGACTGAATTGTTCTGAATAGTTAATTACCTACAATATGATAATGAACTTTTAAATAAAAATTAATTCGTATACCATATTATGTTATTCTACATGTTATTACTACCGTAATTACACTACTATTAAAATTTTTGAAAGGTTATCAAGATAAACATTACTGTGAGAGCAACCAAAATTCGATATTAAAATTTAAATTTGATGTTTACATTTTGTCAGCTGGCTTCGCATATATGAAACATGATTTCACTGATATGGAATTATTCCTTGAAGATATGCCAATAATATACAAGGTAAAAATGGGTTTACATATTACTTTTATTATCAGTGGTTATCACACCTAGGTTGAGCTAGCCTAAACATTGTTTATGACTACAGTAGAACCCCCCACCCCGGTATTCGCATTCTCCTGATTCACAGACTCACACATTTGCGGATATCTCTTGGGAACATTTCCCTGCATTATTCTCGGAAAATTTGCCTCTTCGCAGTATTTTTGTATGAGAAATATCCACAAATTCCTGGTTTTTTTATCAGTTTCATCATAAAATGCACTTTTTGTAATAAAACTATAAAAAAAACTGGGTATAAAGATTTTAGAGGGTTTTTCTTGAGTTTTAACAACAAAATAGGAGGCTTTAAGCATTTTTATAGGGGTTTCAACTACTATTTGCGGGTTCTAACTATTCACGAGGGGGTCTGGTACACATCTCCCGCGAATACGGGGGGACCACTGTGTGTGTGTGTGTGTGTGTGTGTGTGTGTGTGTGTGTATATATATATATATATATATATATATATATATATATATATATATATATATAGATATATATATATATACATATATATACATATAATACATATATACATACATATATATATACAGGCGGTCCCCGGGTTATGACGGTTCCGGCTTACGACGTTCCGAGGTTACGACGCTTTTTCTTAAATATTCAATGGAAAAATCCGTCCTGGGTTACGACGCTTGTTCCGAGGTTACGACGCTGACGCTTCCGACGCTCCGAGTTAACGACGCTTTTAAAAAACGCATACTATGATAAAAATCCTTTATAGTTTAGCACAGTATATTAATAAAAATAAGTTTTCTGGTTAGATTACAACAAAAATTTTGAGATTATGATGATTTTCGACACTTTTTTATGTTGTATTTTTCTATGTTTTTTAGTGACGCCTCATATGCGGAACTAGTTTCCGAGCGAATGAATACATACTAGTTTACATATAACAGTCCAAAAGCGCAAATAATGAAAAAATCATTGCGGGTTTTTACCAGGTAACTAATAACAAAACAAAGTTTCTGGTTAGATTACAACGCAAATTCCAAGTATCCAAAGAGAGACATTATCCAGTAATTTGATCAGAGAGAGAGAGAGAGAGAGAGAGAGAGAGAGAGAGAGAGAGAGAGAGAGGAGAGAGAGAGAGAGAGAGAGGCGTCTTCCGACGCTCCGAGTTTAAGGACAGAGAAGTGTTTCGATTTCGTTAAACGGCCTCTGACTCATGCCAGTAAATGTTTTTTGTTGATACTAATAATATAAGACTATTTAAAGATACGTTTACTTTAATTAGTCTATATGATACGTAAAAAATAGTAATCAACTGTTCTTGTAGCCCTCAATATTTGGCAAAATCGAAGTATCCAAAGAGAGACATTATCCAGTACGTAATTTGATCAGAGAGAGAGAGAGAGAGAGAGAGAGAGAGAGAGAGAGAGAGAGAGAGAGAGGAGAGAGAGAGAGACGCTTTGGCAACAATGGTCTCGGGGGTTTTTATAGCTTCCTTCTGCTTGATGATCGTGGATATTGTAGAAGGATTTCGACCATACTCGTTTGCCCAAATCGACGATACGAACGCCACGTTCATGCTTTGCTATAATTTCATGTTTTGCTTCCATCGAAATAATTTTCTTGGGTTTTTTTCTTATCACCTGCTTTGTCTTTAGCTTTGAGACCCATGGTTAATAATAAAATAGACAAAATAACACGAAAAATAGGCGCAAATACAACGAACTAAACAACGACGTATTAACATGCAGCACCAACAAACAAACAGACTGAACGCCATTTATCGGTCGCCTATACAACTAACACTCATCGCAAAATCGTATCTCAAATATTTCGTTGTATATCAAAGCTTGTATTTTCGCAAATTTTCTGTTATATCTCAAAACATTCGTATATTAGGGCAATCGTATGTCAAGTTTCCAATGTAATTTGATCAGAGAGAGAGAGAGAGGAGAGAGAGAGATAGAGAGAGAGAGAGAGAGAGAGAGAGACGCTTTGGCAACAATGGTCTCGGGGATTGAACGTACGTTATTTTCTGAACAGATAGAGGACAGGGAGAAGTGTTTCGTTTCATTAAACGGCTCTGACTCATGGCAGGAAATGTTTTGTTGATACAATATATAAGCCTATTTAAAGATACATTTACTTAATTAGTCTATATGAACATAAATAGTAATCAGCTGTTCTTGTAGCCCTCAAGATTTTGCAAAATCACTCCAGGTTGTATATAAAACTTCAAGAATGTAGTGTCACCAGAGGATTACAATAGTTTTTACCTTCAAGAACCAGCATTCTTTTTATGAAAAAAAATAACTCCAGGTTGTACATAAAACTACAGGAACAACATGTAGTGTAACCAAAGGATTACAAGTAAGGTTTTTATAACTTTTTATTAGTTTAAGACATATTTCCAAGCGTCGTTCCGGCTTACGACGATTTTCGGCTTACGACACGTCTCAAGAACGGAAACCCCCGTCGTAACCCGGGGACTGCCTGTATATATATATATATATATATCTATATATATATTATATATATATATATAATATATAACTTATATATATATATAATATATATATATATATTATATTATATATATAGATATAAAGATATATATATACGATACAGGCGGTCCCCGGGTTACGACGGTTTCCGGCTTACGACGTTCCGAGGTTACGACGCTTTTTCTTAAATATTCAAATATTCAATGGAAAAATCCGTCCGGGTTACGACGCTTGTTCCGAGGTTACGACGCTGACGCTTCCGACGCTCCGAGGTTAACGACGATTTTAAAAAACGCATACTATGATAAAAATCCTTTATAGTTTAGCACAGTATATTAATAAAAAATAAGTTTCTGGTTAGATTACAACAAAAAATTTTGAGATTATGATGATTTTCGACACTTTTATGTTGTATTTCTTGATGTTTTTTAGTGACGCCTCATATGCGGAACTAGTTTGCCGAGCGAATGAAATATCTACTAGTTTTACATATAACAGTCCAAAAGCGCAAATAATGAAAAAAAATATTGCTTTGTTTCCAGTAATAATAACAAAACGAAGTTTGGTAGATTTACAACGGCAAATTCCAAGTATCCAAAGAGAGACATTATCCCACCAGTAATTTGATCAGAGAGAGAGAGAGAGAGAGAGAGAGAGAGAGAGAGAGGCGTCTTCCGACGCTCCGAGTTAAGACAGAGAAGTGTTCGTTTCGTTAAACGGTTTGAGATTATGAATGATTTTCGACACTTTTATGTTGATTGTTTTCTATGTTTTTTAGTGACGCTCATATGCGGAACTAGTTTTCCGAGCGAATGAATACATACTAGTTTACATATAACAGTCCAAAAGCGCAAATAATGAAAAAATCATTGCTTGTTTCCAGTAATAATAACAAAACAAAGTTTCTGGTTAGACTTACAAACGGCAAATTCCAAAGTATCCAAAGAAAGAAGACATTATCCCAGATTATTTGAGCAGAGAGAGGGCAGAGAGAAGAGAGAGAGGAGATGAGAAGAGAGAGAGAGAGAGAGAGGAGGGTGCTTCCGACGCTCCGAGTTAAGGACAGAGAAGTGTTCGTTTCGTTAAACGTTTTGAGATTATGAAATGATTTTCGACACTTTTTATGTTGTATTTTTCTGTTTTTTAGTGACGCCCTCATATGCGGAACTAGTTTCCGAGCGAATGAATACATACAAGTTTACATATAACAGTCCAAAAGCGCAAATAATGAAAAAATCATTGCTTGTTTCCAGTAATAATAACAAAACGAATTTTTTGGTTAGATTACAACGCAAATTCCAAGTATCCAAAGAGAGACATTATCCAGTAATTTGATCAGAGAGAGAAGAGAGAGGAGAGAGACAAGAGGAGAGAGAGAGGAGGAGAGGGAGATGAGACGAAGACGAGAGAGAGACGAGAGAGAGAGAGAGAGAGAGAGAGGAGAGAGAGGCGTCTTCCGACGCTCCGAAAGCGTTTCGTTGTTCGTTCGTTAAACGGCCTCTGACTCATGCCAGTAAATGTTTTGTTGATACTAATAATATAAGCCTATTTAAAGATACGTTTACTTTAATTAGTCTATATGATACGTAAATAGTAATCAACTGTTCTTGTAGCCCTCAATATTAGGCAAAATCGAAGTATCCAAAGAGAGACATTATCCAGTACGTAATTTGATCAGAGAGAGAGAGAGAGAGAGAGAGAGAGAGAGAGAGAGAGAGAGAGAGAGAGACGCTTTGGCAACAATGGTCTCGGGGGTTTTTATAGCTTCCTTCTGCTGATGATCGTGGATATTGTAGAAGGATTTCGACCATACTCGTTTGCCAAATCGACGATACGAACGCCACGTTCATGCTTTGCTATAATTTCATGTTTTGCTTCCATCGAAATCATTTTCTTGGGGTTTTTTCTTATCACCTGCTTTGTCTTTAGCTTTGAGACCCATGGTTAATAATAAAATAGACAAAATAACACGAAAAATAGGCGCAAATACAACGAACTAAACAACGACGTGTTAACATGCAGCACCAACAAACAAACAGACTGAACGCCATTATCGGTCGCCTATACACTACACTCATCGCAAAATCGTATCTCAAATATTTCGTTGTATATCAAAGCTTGTATTTTCGCAAATTTTCTGTTATATCTCAAAACATTCGTATATTAGGGCAATCGTATGTCAAGTTTCCAATGTAATTTGATCAGAGAGAGAGAGAGAGAGAGAGAGAGGAGAGAGAGAGATAGAGAGAGAGAGAGAGAGGAGAGAGACGCTTTGGCAACAATGGTCTCGGGATTGACGTAACGTTTATTTTCTGAACAGATAGGACAGAGAAGTGTTCGTTTCATTAAACGGCCTCTGACTCATGGCAGGAAATGTTTTGATACTAATATATAAGCCTATTTAAAGATACATTTACTTTAATTAGTCTATATGATATGTAAATAGTAATCAGCTGTTCTTGTAGCCCTCAAGATTTTGCAAAATCACTCCAGGTTGTACATAAAAAATTCAAGAATGTAGTGTCACCAGAGGATTTAACAATAGTTTTTACCTTCAAGAACCAGCAATTCTTTTATGAAAATAACTCCAGGTTGTACATAAAACTACAAGGAAACAACATGTAGTGTAACCAAAGGATTACAAGTAAGGTTTTTATAACTTTTTATTAGTTTAAGACATATTTCCAAGTGTCGTTCCGGCTTACGACGATTTTCGGCTTACGAGCGTTCTCAAGAACGGAACCCCCCCGTCGTAACCCGGGACTGCCTGTTATAATATATCTACTTCCTAATATTATATATATATACATATATATATATATACATATATATAGATATATATATACATATATATATATATATATATATATATATATATATATATATATATATATATATATACATAAAATATTATACATATATATACACATCATATATATATATATATATATATATAAAAAGAAACTTCATGTTAATGGACAATCGACTGTAACGAAATCCTTCGCCCCCTATTAGTTCGTTAACATGGGGTTTCACTGTAATGCTAATATGATATTGTTAAGATACAATACTTACCTGGCAGATATATACTTAGCTTTAGTCTCCGACATTCCCGACAGAATTTCAAATCTCGCGGCACAAGTGACAGGTAGGTCAGGTGGTCTACCTTTCCCGCCGCTGGGAGGCGGGTGTATGAACCCATCCTGTTTTCTAATCAGATTTTCTCTTCCACCTGTCTCCTGAGGGGAGGCTGGGCGGGCCATTAATCGTATATATCTGCCAGGTAAGTATGTACAAAACTTTATTGTAAAATAACAATATCATTTTTGTACATGAACTTTCCGGTCAGATATATACTTAGCTGATTGGCACCCTTGGTGGAGGGTAAGAGACAGCTAAACAAAATAGAAAAGGGAAACAACTAATGTTGTAGGATATAAAAACCTTGGTTCTTACCTGTTTAGGCAGAAGACTTCATGGATACTGTCCATGAGTCTGCACTGCCTGAAGAGCTACAGCGAGGGCGTGACCTGTTGCTGAAAGACTCTTCGGATCTACCAAAGGGATTTCTGATCCACTTACATGGTAGAATCCAAGTACGATCTAGTCAAAGGGGTTTCGCCCGCTTACATGACAGAACCTGTCCACTACTACCGCAAGGAGCCAAAACCATCCGACCACCTAACCAATCTAACTCGTGTTAGAACTACGACACGAAAGAGATGCCTACCTGCATCCTCTTTCACACAACCATAAAAACACAAACAAAACAAGAGGGGATAAAAAATATATGTGACCTAACAAGGATACACTTCAGCTCCCTGCCCCAGCACCGAATCTGCAGATACGTATGGTCCTAAGGCGAAGCATTTGTCATACGTTATCTTCATGTCCCTCAAGTAGTGGTTTGCGAAGACCGAATGGCATCTCCAATAAGTAGCCTTCATAAGGTTTCACACCGACATATTTTTGTTGAAGGCTAGCGAAGTGGCAATGGCCCTAACTTCATGGGCCTTAACCTTAATAAGTTTAAACTGTTCTTCGTCGCAAGCTACATGAGCTTCCTTGATCAGGCTTCTCAAGAAGAATGCCCTGGGCCTACTGGGGTCTCTTACAGAGCACCAAAGGACGTCCTTATTGCCCTTAAGTTGTTCTTTCCTCCTTAGGTAATATTTCATGATTCTTACAGGGCAAAGAGTCCTCTCAGGCTCTTCCCCTACTAGCAAAGACAATCCTTGTACCTCGAAACTTCTGGGTCATGGATTCGACGGATTCTCATTCTTTGCCAAGAGTGAGGGAAGAAAAGAACAAACCATGGACTGGTCTTTGAAGCCCACATTTCCTTCTATGGCTTGCAGCTCACTCATCCTCTTGGCGGATGCCAAAGCCATAAGGAAAAGGGACTTCTTGGTAAGGTCCCTGAATGACGCTGATCGAGGAGGTTCAAACCTAGATGAGCTTAGAAATTGAAGAACTACATCAAGATTCCAATTGGGCGTTCTTGCGGCCCCTTTCTTCGTAGTTTCAAAAGACCTAATCAGGTCATGAAGGTCTTTATTGTCGGAAATGTTCAGGCCTCTGTGTCTGAACACTGCCACTAACATACTGCGGTATCCTTCAATAGTCGAGACCACCAGTCCACATTCTTCCTTAAGGAAAAGGAAGAAGTCAACAATTTGGGTCACAGAGGTACTGGAAGAGGAAACTTTCTTACTCCTACACCAATGTCTAAAGACATCCCACTTCGACTGGTATACTCGCAAGGTGGAAGATCTCCTTACTCTTGCAATTGCTTTTGCAATTGAAGACGAAAATCCCTTCACTCTGACGAGACTTTGGACAGTCTGAAGCCAGTCAGACTGAGAGCGGGGAGGATTTTGTGATACCTGTCGAAGTGGGGTTGTCTGATTAAATCCTTCCTTAGTGGAAGCGATCTTGGAAGGTCCACTAACCATTCCAGTACATCTGTGAACCATTCTTGGGCAGGCCAGAACGGAGCGATTAGAGTCTTTCTCGCTGAATCTGACTCTGCGAACTTCTTTAACGTCTCTCCCAGGATCTTGAAGGGAGGGAAAGCGTACACGTCCAGACCCTTCCAATCTGGCAGAAGGGCATCGATCGCTACTGCCCTTGGATCCGAAATCGGCGAGCAATACAGCTCCAGTCTTGCGTTCTTTGAGGTGGCAAAGAGGTCTAGATGCGGCCTGCCCCACAACCTCCACAGACTCTGGCATACATCCTGATGAAGTGTCCACTCTGTCGGAAGGACCTGATCTTTTCTGCTGAGGAGGTCTGCTCTTACATTCCTTTCCCCCTGCACGAATCTGGTGAGGAGCCTGACACTCCTTCCTTCGGCCCAAAGCAGAAGGTCTCTTGCTGTCTCGTACAGGGAGAAGGAATGTCCCCCCGTTTCCTGATGTATGCCAGAGCTGTGGTGTTGTCCAAGTTGACCTGAACGATGGAGTCTCGGATGTGGGACTCGAAGGCTTTCAAAGCTAGCCAAACAGCCATCAGCTCCTTTCTGTTGATGTGCCAGGACACCTGTTCCCCCTCCCAGGTGCCTGACACTTCCAACGTTCCCAGAGTCGCCCCCCAACCTGTCTCAGACGCGTCGGAGAACAACACTAGGCTGGGGTTCAGGGATTGCAGAGACAGACCCTGTACAAATCTGTTGGGATCTGCCCACCACTAAAGTTTCTCCTTGATCTGCTGAGTCACAGTGAGAGAGAACGTCAAATCCTGAGAACGACGACTCCAGTTCTGAGATAGAAAGAACTGGAGAGGTCTCAGATGTAACCTTCTTAGGGAAACGAATTGCTCCAGCGAGGAGAGCATCCCCAACAGACTCATCCACTCCCTCGCTGTGCATACATCTTTCCCTAAGAAGGCTGCAACCTTCTCGAAGCCTCGGGCTATCCTTTCTGGGGACGGAAAAGCCCGAAAACTCCGAGAGTCCATCTGAATCCCCAGATATACACATTCTTGATTGGGGATGAGTTGGGATTTCTGATAATTGACTAAGAGCCCCAGCGAACTCGTCAAATCCAAGGTCTTCCGCAAGTCCTCCAGACAACTTTCCTTCGAGTTGGCCCTTATAAGCCAATCGTCCAGATAAAGGGATATCCTCACCCCTTCCAAGTGAAGCCACTGAGCGACATTCCTCAAGATTCCCGTGAAAACCTGAGGGGCCGTCGAGAGGCCAAAGCACAAGGCCCTGAACTGATACACTTTTCCCTTCATCATGAACCTGAGAAACTTCCTCGAGGAAGGATGGATTGGCACATGGAAGTAAGCGTCCTGTAAGTCCAGGGACACCATCCAGTCCCCTGGGCGAAGAGCAGCCAACACCGATGACGTGGTTTCCATCGCAAACTTCTTTTTCTCCACAAAGAAGTTCAGGGCGCTTACATCCAGAACCGGTCTCCATCACCCTGATGATTTCGGAACTAGGAAAAGGCGGTTGTAAAAGCCTGCTGATTGAAGATCCGATATCAGTTCTATTGCCTCCTTTTCTAGCATCTGATCTACTGCTAAAACGAGGGCTTGTTCTGATGGTGATGGGGGTCCTTGTACTTGGCCGTCAACTCCCTTGGAGTGGTCGTTAAGGGAGGTCTTGAGGCGAAAGGAATGAGGTAACCCCTTTTTACGATAGAGAGGGTCCAGGTATCCGCACCTCTCTGGGCCCAGACATCTGCAAACCTTAGGAGTCTGGCGCCTACCATCGTCTGAAGGACTTGTCCGCTATTTGGTTGTCTTAACTGATCTTGAGAAGGTCTTCCCTCTCCTGCTGGGTTGTCGCCTCCTAAAAGAAGAGGGTCTGGAGGAAGAACCCCCTCGAAAGGGTTCCTGCGTCACTGGTTTCTCCTTTTTGCTCTTGACAGGGAAAGAGGGTCGAGGCTTCCTCGTCGACTGTGCCAGTAGGTCCTGAGTAGCCTTGGCTAAAAGCGAGGTCGAGATATCCTGCACCAATTTCTTAGGGAAGAGCTGAGACGAGAGCTAAGAGAATAAAAGCGAAGACCTCTGTGCGTGCGAGACCGACTTAGTCAAGAAGGAGCAGTACACGGCTCTCTTCTTGACTACTCCTGCACCGAACAAAGATGCGATCTCGCTCGCTCTGTCCCTTACGGACTTATCCATACAGGATAGTATGCAGTGTAGGTCTTTGGGAGAAATTGCATCTGGAGTCTGCGTCTTCCTAGCCAAGACTACCAGAGACCAATCCAATAAGTTAAAAACATGACAATTTGTCGAAAATTGCATTTTTCCTAACTATACAAACCTGAGGTCCTTTAACAATAGGCAACCTGAGGTCCTTTAACAATAGAAGTAGGCTGGCGGCAACTGGAACGGTCGTAAGCTTCGAACAAGGGGAGAACGGTAGTTAACTGCTTGTCCGACAGTGCGCGCGCCTGCGCGCCTGAGAGGTGAAAAATCACTTTTGCTTTAGGCCCATGCAAAAAATGACAATTTGTCCAAAATTGCATTTTTCCTAACTATACAAACCTGAGGTCCTTTTACAATAGGAAGGTTACTAGCGGCAGCTGGATAGGTCGTAAGCTTTCGAACAAGGGGTTCGGTAGTTAACTGCTTGTCCGACAGGCGCGCGCGCGTGACTGGGAGGTAAACAATCACTTTTGCTTTTGGCCCAAGCAAAAACTGCAGAGTGAGGGGTGGCATGAGTGGGACTATGTGTAAAAGGACCTCAGGTTTGGAATAGTTAGGAAAAATGCAATTTTGACAAATTGTCATTTGTTCCGACACGGCATACAAACCTTCGGTCCTTTTACAATAGGAAGACTCACTTCTTGGTGGGAGGAATCTGAGTCTTTTGTGAACAGACTGGTGTTCGCCCAACCTTGGAATGCCTCCCTGGTCGTAAGAGCGAGGGAGGGATCCAAGCCACAAGCCTCTGTCCGATTGATCGGGTGTGCACCGCAGGATCAATGGTCAGACCTCTGGACCAAGTACTAAGAGAGAGGCAAGCGTATCTCTTCGTACCAGCAAGCAAGAACCAAGTTCCTATTTGCAAGAAGGGCAACATAAAGTTATGGTTTTGTCTCTTGTTGGCATCCACTTCCCCCCCCCTTGTAGGAGGAAGTGGTGGATATTCGCTCCCATCTCTAGTGAAAGGGTTAGGATGGGGCTCTGTTGAGTAGCTCACCTGCATCTTGTCCTTATCCAGCAAGGTGATGGACCGAATCCCTCTACCCACAGGTAGAGGGGGGAGAAAAAGATAGGAAGAGAAGCCAGTCACTCTCTCATTCACTTATTTCTATTCTTACAAGTCACACCAGGACTCGATGCTGTTCAGCCTGCTAGGGTCTGGGTTAGCTACACAACGTGTTGCGCAGCCACCACGGGTTCCAAGGAAAACGATCCAAGGACCTATGGGCAATATCCAAAAGGTAGAAGAAGGTGCCAGTGGTCTGGTTGTACCAGACCCCTGCCTTCAGTACCTGCGCCACGGAGAAGTTCTTGTGTAACTTGAGGGAGTGTACTTCTAGGTCATCTTGGTGCTGACGAAGAGTCTTCAACACTCAGCCTGGGATGTCAAGTTTCTTCAGAAAGCACGGTCGCGCTTTCACAGGACAAAGCAGCATCTCCTTCGCATCGAAGGCGGTGAAGTCCATTAGGGAGGGGATTGTGAAGGACTCTAACCGATCGTCAGGAAACGAAGGGTTCTGAGTCTTCGCTACGAAGTTCGGTACGAAATCGAGCGTCACGAATCCCCATCATCTGGATGCTTGACTTCGCAGGAAAAGTCATGCAATTACCTCAGAGGAAAAGAAGGGAATGGTCGTATGACCTATCCCTCTTCTCGACTTCGGTGATGTCCTGTACCCATACTGGTCTATCCGTCTGCAGCGAAGTGTCTCACATTCTCCTATCCCCATGCAGTGAAGTTCTTCTTCTCGGTAGTGGATAGGACACCGACACTCAATGGTGGGTGTCGATGGTATGGGTACTGTGACAAGCCGTTAGGACGAAGAAAAGACTGTTATGGAACAACCGAACTAAGTCCACAGCGAAGTTCGTAACTGACTTGGGCGCTCTGACAGCCGCCGACTGACTGCGTTCGGTAGGAGGCAAGTTGTCCAAGCACCCGAGCAAGTCACGTGACCTTCGCCTTAAAAGGGTTATGCCAAGAGACTATACAAATAATTTGTTCGTCACCGATGCCAGACGGCGAGGTGATGATTCTCTTTAGGCATGTGCCCAACAGGCGAAAGTCAATTGCCTTCTAGAGACCGAGGTCCCTGATGGCAAGATATCTCATAATATAGTTGACTCTCAGCTAAGGAGAAACAACACTATGTGTCGTTGAAGACGAAGGTGTACATCCTACGTCTTCACAGCTGAATCGAGAGAAGGATTCTCAAGATTCTGAACCTGTGCTACAAAGACTGAGAACGCTAACCGCTATTCATTGCTGTCCGGTGAGGATCGTAGTTGCAATGAAAGCGGAGCTTTTGCTTTTCAGTATGAAAGAAAACACAGGGAAATACTGCCTGAAAGAACTGCTTCTCATGGGCTGAACATTTGGAAGTGGAGCTGTCAGGTCGGAGAGTAGGCGATGTCTTCTGACACATCTGTTAATTCGGGCGAAACAATGCATAATTGCACACCTGCGATACGAGATATTTTGAAGACAAACTCAGATGTCTGCAAAAATCATTCGCATTATCGCGGTGTGAGCAGCGGGAGACTAGTACAGACTTCTGTTACCGTGCGGTAAACAGAAAGATGAAAGAGTCCAAGAGATATCTCTGTTGAAAATTCTCGCAATGTCGAAGGCGATGAAATCGAGCATCACAGCAGTAGATGTCCTTCATTATTGCGAGAATCCCCGTTAATCAGAGACCTAAGTCCATGATTGTTGGGTAGAGATACGGTTCAGTAGTCAAGATCAAAACCAGGAGAGAGAGAATGTAAACCGACCGTGCATCTCGGAGACCTAGCTGATAACTGAGCTGCCTATCGAGGCAGTTCAATAACGCAGTAGCTCTCGGTGACTCGTCATCCTGAGTTGCCAGGTAATCCATTATTCCACGAAGGAATGCGTTCGCTAGAACCATCGCATAAAGAATACCCTCGAGCAATTATATTTAAATGAAACGGATTTCGGTAAATACAAAAGCTGATTTGGTGTTGTCGTGACAATACCAAGTATCTAAAATCGAAACTGATAACTGCTGGGAGGTTGCAGGCAACCCCGAGTTGCAGTTCAATTAAGATACAATTCGTCTCGGTCACAACCGTAGAGTTAACTACGGTATGCGCCTACCCCCCGGACAATTCAACTGTTAAAAGAATCATGTTCGCGAGGGTAATATACGTAGTATATTTGTAGGTTCTGTACAACGACATCCATCCTAAATTCTTTTCCCCTCGGAGGAATGAGAATAAGGATTGGAGGTCGACCCGCCTTCGTTCTCTAGTCAAGAGAGTGAAGGAGAAGTCTTTCCCAAAGGAAAGCTTCAATGGTGAACAGAATACCGAAGACGATAGTT